>NC_050587.1:38265000-38280000 GCF_013368585.1 Megalops cyprinoides | reverse complement strand
ACCCTCAGCTGTTCACATACACATACAAACACACCTGTACACACACATCTGTACACACACACACACACCTGTACCTCACCCTCAGCTGTTCACATACACATACACACACACCTGTACACACACATCTGTACACACACACACACACACACACCTGTACCTCACCCTCAGCTGTTCACATACACATACACACACACCTGTACACACACATCTGTACACACACACACACACACACACACCTGTACCTCACCCTCAGCTGTTCACATACACATACACACACACCTGTACACACACATCTGTACACACACACACACACCTGTACCTCACCCTCAGCTGTTCACATACACATACACACACACACCTGTACACACACATCTGTACACACACACACACACACACACCTGTACCTCACCCTCAGCTGTTCACATACACATATACACACACACCTGTACACACACACACACACACACCTGTACCTCACCCTCAGCTGTTCACATACACATATACACACACACCTGTACACACACACACACACACACCTGTACCTCACCCTCAGCTGTTCACTTACAATACACACACACCTGTACACACACACACACACACACCTGTACCTCACCCTCAGCTGTTCACATACACATACACACACACACACACACCTGTACCTCACCCTCAGCTGTTCACATACACATACACACACACACCTGTACACACACACACACCTGTACCTCACCCTCAGCTGTTCACATACACATACACACACACCTGTACACACACACACACACACACACACACACACACCTGTACCTCACCCTCAGCTGTTCACATACACATACACACACACACCTGTACACACACACACACACACACATACACCTGTACCTCACCCTCAACTGTACACATACACACAAAATGCATCCACACATACCTGTAAACACATAGGCAGGCAGGCAGGCACACACATACACATACCTGTAGACACCCTCAGCTGTACACACGCACAAGATCTCACCTATGCACACACACAGCAGTACACCTATACACAGCTGTGCGCATCCTTACCTATATACACCCTGTATCACCGTCACGCACAGCTGACCTCTGACCTGTCCCTTCAGGTGTGAAGATCATATTCCGGGTGGGGCTGGTGCTGCTGAAGTGCATGCTGGGATCTCAGGAGAAGCTGAAGACGTGCCAGGGGCAGTACGAGACCATGGAGCGTCTGCGGGCCATCGATGTCCGCTACATGCAGGAGGGCTTCCTGGTCCGCGAGGTACGGGACCAGCACAGAGAGGAACCTCAGTGAAACAGAACCCCTGTCACACAGCGTTACTGCCGTAATACCCCTGTCAAACACAGCGTTACTGCCATAACACCCCTGTCAAACAGCGTTACTGCCATAATACCCCTGTCAAACACAGTGTTACTGCCATAACACCCCTGTCAAACAGCGTTACTGCCGTAACACCCCTGTCAAACACAGTGTTACTGCCGTAACACCCCTGTCAAACAGCGTTACTGCCGTAATACCCCTGTCAAACAGCATTACTGCCATAACACCCCTGTCAAACACAGTGTTACTGCCATAACACCCCTCAAACAGCGTTACTGCCATAACACCCCTGTCACACAGCGTTACTGCCATAATACCCCTGTCAAACACAGTGTTACTGCCATAACACCCCTGTCAAACAGCGTTACTGCCATAATACCCCTGTCAAACACAGTGTTACTGCCATAACACCCCTGTCAAACACAGTGTTACTGCCGTAACACCCCTGTCAAACAGCGTTACTGCCGTAACACCCCTGTCAAACAGCGTTACTGCCGTAATACCCCTGTCAAACAGCATTACTGCCATAACACCCCTGTCAAACACAGTGTTACTGCCATAACACCCCTCAAACAGCGTTACTGCCATAACACCCCTGTCACACAGCGTTACTGCCATAATACCTCTGTCACACAGAGTTACTGCCATAACACCCCTGTCACACAGCGTTACTGCCATAACACCCCTGTCAAACAGCGTTACTGCTGGACCACTCAATCACTCACTCAATCACTCACACACACTCACTCACTCACTCACTCACTCACTCACTCACTCACCCATTCACCCATTCACTCACTCATTCATTCATTGCCCCAGGTTTTACTTCTCAGCTAGCAAGAGCCCCTCTTGATTCACTGGTGTAGGTTTCCATTGCTGTCTCTTTATTTACTTCAGGAAATCCCCCAGACCTACATTTCAGCATGGCTGACCAGTTTAGGCTTTGAAAGGATACCTGGGGGTAGTGTTACTGGGAAAACAAACCCTGGGTGAAGTGTTTAGTTAGACAGATAGTACAGATTATTACAAATCATCCCCATAATAAGAGCGGTAGACATGGATTTCCTTTGTACGTCCAACCAAACACTTTCACTGGTGTTCATTTTCCCCTTTTTAAATGAAATTCCAGTCAGAAATGGGAATTAAATGGTGTTTGAAAGCTCTGAGAGCAACCTCAGCCCCATTCAAACTGCGCTGGTGGGGAAGCACAGAGCAGCAGGTGTTAGGCAGCTCCATGCCTGAGAATAATGATGTGTGTGTGTGTGTGTGTGTGTGTGTATAGTGTGTGTGTGTGTGTGTGAGTGTGTGTGTGTATAGTGTGTGTGTGTGAGTGTGAGTGTGTGTGTGTGTGTATAGTGTGTGTGTGTGAGTGTGTGTGTGTGTGTGTATAGTGTGTGTGTGTGTGTGTGTGTGTGTGTGTGTGTGTGTGTGTGTGTATAGTGTGTGTGTGTGTGAGTGTGTGTGTGTGTGTATAGTGTGTGTGTGTGTGTATAGTGTGTGTGTGTGTGTGTGTGTGTGTGTGTGTATAGTGTGTGTGTGTGTGTGTGTGTGTGTGTGTGTGTGTGTGTGTGTGTGTGTGAGACGAGCAATAGCTCTCCTCATACACAGGCTCATTCCGTTCTTTCCTTGGGGAATCGAAGGTGAAAGGATCAGCAGTGAAAGGGCTGTAACACTGGGCCTGTGCTCGGCTATGCTGTGCGACTAGGAAGTCAGCCCGTCAAAGGCCCGCATTGTTCATTCTCTGGGTATTACTTTTCTATCAGATCCGTGGCTGGGAAAAAGCAGAAGTTGACCTCTTAGCATCTGTGATACTTGTTTGTGAAGGTATCTTGGAAAAAATGTGGCTTTGCTGCCCCCTGGTGGTTACTTTGTCTCCATCACATGCACCGTATGCTGGCCGAAATTGAATTCACTGTTTGAATTCATCTGTTTCATCATACATCCGTTTGACACAATTCAGACCGTCAGATATCTGGGTTGGCTGCATACTTCGTTTGTAATGCAGGTGAGAAACAGGGAAGTCACTGTGGGCAATATCGCTATCTCACTTCACCCTTATCTCCATTTGTCTATAACTACATGTACAGTTACATCCTCTGTCTTCCCTCTCTGTTCTTCCTACTCACTGTTCTTACTCCCCCCACCCTGTCCCTCCATCTCTATCCACCTCTCTACCTCCTGCTCCATCCCTCTGTCTGTCTTTCCCTCTCCATCTCTCTCTTTCTTCCTCCTGCTACATCCCTCTTACTCTACATTTCTGCCTCCTGCTCCACCCCCCTACCTCTCTCTCTCTCTCCTTCTTCCTCCCCCCCCCCCGGCTCTGTGTGTCTCCCCCAGGTGCTGGAGCTGCCCATCTCGGAGCGGGACGTTGAGAAGGAGCACCATGCGCAGCTGCGGCGCTGGAAGGAGACCCACGGCGAGCTGCACTGCAAATCCCCTCCCAGAATGCACGGCGCCAAGGCCATCATGGCCGCCGAGCCGCCCAGCCGGCAGGACCTGCGGCAGAGACCCACCATCATTGTGGAGTCGCCCCTGGCTCAGACGTCTCCCGCCTCGACCGCCACCGACTCCACGAGGAAGGAGGAGGAGGAGAAGGGGAGGAAGAAGAGCCAGAAAGGAAACCTAAAGAAGACCCCCAGCATGGAGAAGATCGCCAACCCTTACCCGTTACCCAGCGACCCCCAGCCCCTGCTCAAAGACACGCCCCTGCAGGGCTCCAACCAGAGCCTCAGCAGCACAGAGCAAGACACTTACCTGTAGCTCACCCTCTTGTGGTGGGAGGATGGAAGTGCAGCTGGAAGGCTGTGGAGGGATTGACAGACATGGGCCCTGCCCCTCCCTAGCACTGTGACATCGGCAAAATTTAGTCTAAACCCCACCCCCTTATCCTCACCAGACCAGGTGCTGTTTACACTGTGGCTGGCCCTTCAGGTAGATCCCAAATCTCTCTACAGGAGGGCACATTTGGGCTTTTTTTAGTACAGTTTTGTATCATTTGGCTGCAAAAAACCTTTTAAAACACGAACATGTGGGGGACTTAAGTGGATTTTAACACCAAGAAAGCCTTGGAAGGGGCTGGGAATGTGATTGGTCGAAGTTTTGGGGCGGAGGGGACTGTCCCTGGAAGGCGGAGCTGGGTCTCACTCAGTCCTGGGGAGGAACCTTGTATCTGAGGACAGATCCGACAATCTGAGATTGTGAAGTGTTTTTTTGGGGGGGTCGTTGTGTTTGTAGTTATTAATCCCAGGAAACAAGCAGAACTCGAATGTGTAAAAAGGGACACACGGGTATTCCGCAGTTGGGGGTGTTATCCATTCATGTCTTCCATGTCATTCCACTGAGGGGAGAGGAAGAGGTCTCTGATGAAGAGGCCTTTCATTGCCAATGCATGCTGTTACTCAGCTAGCCTCCCCGAGTTACTTCATATTTCATAATACATAATATTTAACCTACATTTACCAAGGAGGGCCAAATGAGAACTTCATTCCCTTACACAGTGACTACCTGTTGAGACAAGGTTGCTAGGAAATGCATGGGACCACGAACCAATCAGCTGCAGAGGGAGGGGTAAAGTGGCCCAATGCCAAGAGTCTGTTTTGGGAATTTGACGAAGATGCAGGGGTTACCAGCCCTAATCTTTAGATAAGTGCCATGGCGTTCTTTAGTGACCGCAGTGAGTTGGGGCATTGGTTTAACCTCTCACCCAAAAGACAGCACTGTCTACTGCACTGTGTGCCCATTACTGCAGTGGGGTGTGGGATTTAATTCATCCAGAGGGGCAGTGCCCCCTGCTGGCTCAGAAACACCATATCGGGGAGCAGTCCGGTTTTCCCAGGTTTTTCCAGGTGTCCCATCCAAATAATAACCAAGCCCCATCCCATTTAGCTGCAGGTATTTGGCAATCAGGCCAACTGCCCATTGTACACACACACACACACACACACACACACACACACACACCCACCCCACACCACTGTTTTATGGTGTCTGCTGTTTGTATGCCATGAAGCAGGTCTTACATTAATACAATGACATGAGTCTGATGTCTGAGCTCTCAGGAGGAATGCTGTTAGTGTGTTTTTTACTTAAATAGCTCAGCTTGCCAATCTTTTCAAGAACATTCATTTAGTTGCAATCACAACTCCTGAGCCTGTTGTGGAGCACGTATTTGGGATGTTGAGAGGCTGTAATGGATAGTTTTGAGCACCAGAGGGAGCTGTTTGATCATTTGTCTCCTCACTCACAAACATTCCTCCCCGCTAGCTGGACTTCCTGCTCTCAGTGATAACATTCCTTAATGAAAATACCCGGAAACCAACGCGAACAAAAATTCCCTCTTCAGGATTTCTCTTTCATGAGCACCAGGACTTAAATCATTTTAACCTCAGGGTAGAAGCAGTGGCCCAATATCTTATTAACTCCAGTCCAAATGGACAAGCTTTTCGTCTAGTTTTCCGCGTGGATTATCTGTTGAATTTATCGCATCTCCATGTGTCCGCTTCCATAGACAACACTATATATACTCCTGGCTCGTATGTCCTTCCATTCAGTATACAGTGAGTGTCTCTTGCTTGTGCCTCCACTAGTAGTGATGGAGAAACAGTCACCCCCCCCCCCACACGCACACCCCTGGTTACGCTTCCTGACTTAGGGGTGACACTGGGGCCACATTAAAACGCGGGGTGTCTATCTTAGCGTCAGTTGGAGGAGAAGCCACTCACGCAGAGCCTTGAAAAGGGAGATTAGCTAATGTGACTTTTACAGGACAGTGGGAAAGTGTGACACGGGAAGGGGCTCACTGGGGGAAATGAACAAACACACATCCGCCTGCGTCTGCAGGGTGTGTTTGAATGAGTTTCCCTCTCCAGCTGGCACGCCTGCTCCACAGATTGTGCTGTTAGTTTAAAAAAAAAAAAATCAACTTAAAACCTAACTTGCACAAATATCGGGGGGGTTACCATAATCAAGTAGCTAACTGGGATCAACGATTTCAGTGATTTAACCTTTGTATGTAAAGTACATTATTTTTTTTCAATTCTGTAAAGATTACTATTCTTGTATATAACAAAAAAAAGACAGCCACGACTGTTATGACACTATAGATTTATAAATTAAAGTCTTTTTTTTTCTTTTTAAAGTCTCAGGACTTTTTTGGGAAGAATGTATGAACTTGTATTTGTGTTTTTGTGTTTGTCTTAATTCAGCGACACTGTTAAAAGCTCTTCTCTATGCTATGATTTGGGTGCATACTACTTCATTATGGTCTCTGTGCCATATGGTGGTGTTAAAATTACCCAGCCTTGCGTACCTATAAGACTAATATTTGAACAACTCTGCACAGTCCCAATTGTCTTCTGAAGCCTTTTTTGTTGTTATAGCTACGGTAAGCTACCTGGCTGGCAAGCTGACACAGGCACAGGTTTGATGTGTCTTAGCCAGCCAGCTGCCTTTCAGTCCAGTCCATTACATAATTATTGTTTTGAATGCTAATCATAGGGGGAAGATTGTGCATTACACTGTTATTCTGGCAGACATAGCTGGCGAAGGGCATTGCCAGCTCTTTGTCCCCAGACAGAAGCCATAAAACTTTATAAATTGTGCCTTCAGCACAGGAGTAGTTATAAACATTGTTCTACAGGCTACTGTGTATTGTTTGCTGTGTAAAAGCACACAGCATCTGACAGAATAGATGGAAAGAATATGTGTATTATGTGGAGTACAAGGTGCACTCAGTGCAATTGCGCCAGGTCAGTCATTTGGGTATCTCATCTGCTAAATTACTGTATCTGAGTGATACATGATCACAGGTCTATAATGATGGTGCTGTTCGGCTCTTAAAATGAAAGCAACACGTTTGAAATCAGTGGGTCTGGACTTAATATGCTCATTACCATCAATGGTTTTCTTTGTGGCAGAAACTCACTGAGTCACCCTGAGCTTGACTGATAGCTGTAATGTGTCATGGTGAAGTCAGAGGCCTACGGGGGATACAAAGAAAGCGCCCATCTCCACTCAGATGGTACAGTTCAATTCCAGAGATCATCTCTCGACCAGTTTCCATCATCGGGGCCTGAAGGCCATGTTCTGTTCGCTTTCCGAAAGACGGAAAGGAGCACAAGGTTTGGCCCGATTTTAAGCCTGCCTGTGCTTCTTGTGTACAGCTCTTTTGCTGTCTCGCTCCAGAGTGCTAGGTTAGCTAGCATCAGCTAACTGTATTGCCATTCTGCGGACATTGAAAATCAGTCATCTTAATTAGCTAGGAAATTAGATTTATAAAACGTTGCAGCCAGCGGCAGTCCTTGGCGCCGAGCAGTTGAGCCGAATGATTTATTCAGGGTGCAATACTTCAAGCACAGTCTGGGAGAGACGCTCGTTTGCACACCCTGAGTCACTGCTGCAGTTTGATTGGCCAAACCATTCATCCTACTAGCACTCAGGGCTGTCTCCTGCTGTATTGATTTCAGCATTAAGCATGGGCAGTTGCAAATAGTTGCCATGGGCTGAAACAGGTGGACGTTTAGGCGGCGTGGTGAAATTTGGTGATGCCATACGACTCTGCAGCCTCTACAGTGCAGGCTTGCATTTCACTGCATGGCACTGTTGGTATACATGCAGTTTCGCTGGCCCCCGACGGCAATACTGTTCAACACACAAACTCCTAATGAAGCAGCCTGGATCAAGGGCAGCTGACCAAGAGGACTGTGCATGCCAAATTTCTTGCAAATTAGCCTACATATTAAATGCTGACCCTTGTCTTTTCTGAAATAAAACTCATTTGTGAACAGTATTACTTTTCTCTGTGCTGTGCTATTAATATTAAAGTATAGAGTTTTTTTAAAGTAGAAAAATGTCCAATATGCACATTTTTAGTTATATTTTTTGTTCCTGTGTAATGAGGGGTATTAATGAGGGCACCTACCAGTACTCCTAGACCAGACCTCTACCTGGGCAATTGTTTCCTATTTGATTTTTTTTTTTTCCATATTTGATATTTTTTCCATAACGTTCCCATTCCATATTTTAAGATGCATGCAACAGTCAACAGATCTCGGGATTGGCGTTGATTCCGTCACGCAGAGGCACGGCGTTTGTTCCTTTCCGTAACGGCGGCTCAGATTGCCGGGCTCTCGGGGAACAGCAGGTGCGGAAAAGGGTCGTGTGGATTACGTAGCAGGTGCATAATGGATGTGGGGGCTTTTGAAGCCGCGTGGGACCGAGGCCCGTTTCCTGAGGGTCTCTTCAAAGCGCCGGAGAGAACGTGTGGGAATGCAGTTCCGACAGGGCCGCACTCCGCAGCTGTCTCCAAGCAGCAGATCCACAGATTGCAACTGTAGGTGGATCGGCTGGCGCTGGGCGCAGTGAAAGGGATGGCCCATCCAGATGGTGTAAAGGTGGGTTTAATCTGCACAGTGTGACATCCAGACCATCTCGGTCAGCCCGGTCGTGGCTGGTGTGACACACAGGAAGGACGGGCAACAGTTGCAGCTGCAGATGTCCCTTAATTGTTTTTCGTCAGTGTAATTTGTGAATGAAAAATAATTGGCTGTGTTTAAAGATGGCTCCCCCACTCCCCCCCAGAATATGTCCCCGTGGGCAGCCCAAAGCTTTGGTGTATCTTTATTCCAATCTTAAAAGAGAGGCATTTAAAATCCTGTTGAGGTCTGTCTGTGCAGGTGTTGATGGTTTTGGGCACTTCATCTGGGAACTAATGAAGTTTTTGCATTACATTTAATCATTTAGCACGCTCATCCACCTGACAGAGTAGTGCAATAATAAGGCTAGATTAACAGCAGGATAAATTTAAAAATCATCTCTTAACACAAATGAAGCTTTGTCAATAGATAAATCTGTGCTAAAATACACATGCTATGACATTTGCAAATGACAGTGAAAGGGATTACCAAAGACAAGGCATAGTGAAAAGGTCATAATAGTGAGATTAAAAGTACTTGTGGAGTTGTGGCTGTTGGTGTGGGGACAGAGGAGAGTCTGCATTCCAGGAACAAATACCCAACCTTAAAATCTCTGTTTTCAGTCTCTAACAGCTAGCCAGCGACTCCTCTGTTATGACTTGTAGGTATCTTTTTCTACCACTAGGGGGAAATCAAGAAGATTCTGCATGGGGATTTGTGGCCCCACGGGGGAGAATCTGCCGATTGATTGAGAAGGGTCTGCAGACTATTGAATCAGAGGTGGCAAAGCAGAGAGGTCTTGCAGGATTGGAGAGGTAGATGAAGGGGAAATGTCTCTAATGTTGCAATATGGGTGTGTGGCAGAGTTTTGAACCTAAAACAATGCAGTCACAGCCACAGGGAACTGAAGAAAGAAACTGATTAGCAGCATTCTGAGAAGTAGCTTTGCCTAGTATTTTTTTTTTCTTGAGTGATGGATAATTTTTTAGGCACTTCCTTTTAAAACTGAGCTGTCAGAACTGCAGAGCTTGCTAATCCTGAACATTTCCTGCTTATCATATCTGTTATTTAATACCAGATCCAGAGCTTAAGCAATCATTAATATCCATCAAAATATACAAGTTTCCCAGGGATCATGGAAAATCCTGAGTGTCATGGAATTTTAAAGCCATGCATTTCAGACATGGAAAGTCAGGGAATTCAACAAATAAATTTTTATTCTGGAAACTCAGGGAATTTCACATTTTGTTGTCAAAAGTATAGGTAAAATAGCAGATATTTTTCCCCTAAGTTCTCTCTCATATGTGTGTTGTGGTGATTACCAATTACTTAGCAGTCAGTGTAACCACTTGATTTTCCTCTGCTCAGTCACACAAATTTTCTGAACATAATTCTTTGCATCAAATTAGTTCCTAAATGAGTCTTGGAAATTCATATCTGGTTACTTGGAGAGTCATGGAAATAATAGGGAATTTTAAATGAGCCCAAAAGTGGGAATCCTGAATGTAAGTCATGTTTTGCTTTATATTATTAGTGCTTTCATGTGTAATACTCTGCGTGTGTGCTATGGTTTATTGTAAAGTGTGTGTTCTGAGATGCAGGCCTTCTCCGCTCTGGTGTCGCTGCGGTGCAGCTCTTTGGAAATGCAAAGGGTGTGTGGGGGCGCCTCGCACAGCCCTCTCCCCGCACCTGTCTGCCCCCCCCCCCCTTTCAGCAGCGCAGCGCATTTCCATCTCAAAGAGACCATGCTTCTGCTGCCTCTGTAATCAGCCCCTCAACATCTCCTCTGCCTCCTCCTCTTCAGAAAGCTGGCCTGTGCCTTTCAGTGGCTTCTACAGAGATATAGAGGGAGAGAGGGAGGGAGGTAGAGATGCAGAGAGGAAAAGATGAGTGATGAGGGATGAGTGAGTGCTTTGCTCTCCCTCTGCAGGGCGGCAGTGTAGCATAGTGGTTAAGAAGCAGGACTTGTAACCGAAAGGTTGCCGGTTTGAATCCCCGCGGGGGCATTGCCGTTGTACCCTTGGGCAAGGTACTTAAATATCCAGCTGTATAAATGGGTAACATTGTAAAAACCTGTAATTGAGTCACTCTGGATAAGAGCTTCTGCTAAATGTCTGTAATGTAATGAGAGGGAGAGAGGTAAAGAGGAAGGGAGAGAATGAGAAAGGAAGAAAGAGCTGGCTGGAGGGAGGGTGTAAGGGACAGAGGGAAACTGAGGTGGGAAGGACAGACTCCCGTTTCCCTAGCTGTGTAATCCCCCGGCCCGGAGGATGTTTGTCACGGTGATTCATGTGCTGTGGGAGAGTGGTCCTGCTCCCCGGACCCCCCCCCCCCCACCGCGGTGTGACGGGGCGTGACGTCTGCGCTCAGACTGCATTACACGGCCCGTGTAATGAACACATACCCTCCCTTTAATGGTCCTCGCCTGCGAGGCCTTTAACCCTGACATGAAACAAAACGCTTATTTATTGCACCAATAGAAATGATTTGTTCCTGTAGGGGGTCAGGGGTTCCTGGCATTGGATCAGATAATTGAATTATGTCATCCCCTCCCTTTGGCTAGAGGAGCTCATCTTGAGTTTTCTGTTGATATAGACAGTCTTTCTGCATTTTCCACATTTTTAAAGTTTGCTATTGCTTTTTTGTTTTAAGATTTCTGTGAGCGTGTCCTTTCAACCCCTTCTCCTTTGACGCCAGCTCCATTTTAAACCTTTAGCCATACGGTCATAACCCAAGAGACACATTAATCATAAAACTGTTTTATGTAAATGTTTTGGGAGGTTGAAATGTGAACTGGGTGGCAGTCTCTGGAATGTTTTTAATGGAAGGCAAGGGGGGTAAGAGATGACCCAGGGTTGCTCCCATGGAGTTGGCCAGCTTTAGAATAGTGCCCATTAGCCCTTTCCAGCTAGTAGCATGTATGCACTTGGAGTGTTGCCTTGCCCTCCTGGTGCATGCTGGGTATTTTGAGCCGTGGTGCTCACTGGCTGTGCACTGGGCTACTAGTTGAACAGGGTACCGTGATTGGTGCCTCATCACAGACTATCACCGAACCACACTTTGTATACTCAGATGTCTAGGACCGAAGCGTAAGACATCTATTGCCAGACTTTTCCAGACCTCATTCAAACCATGTGCCTTTTTCAAGCCCATATATATATACTGTATATGTGGACTGTATACATAAATAGTCCCCAATTTGGTGGACAGCACAGCTTCACAAACATTCTCAAGAGAAACTTTGGTTTATTTTTTCATGATAATATTATGTCTTTCTATTAAGGTATCCCAATCTGCGGTGTAGCTGGTGCACAGCACAGCTCCTGAAATAGAGGCAATGAAGTCCGCATAGGAGTGTAATTCTGGCTGCTGCTTTTTTGGTTTCCCCCACTGGAAATGTAATGACCCATGAATAGGCTTTATTTTGAGGGTTAAATGTAGCAAAACTCTTCTTGAGATCAGCAGAAATTGAACAGAAGTTTATGAGAGGGTTGTGTTGGTTGGGTTGAGAGAGGGCAGGGTGTGTGTGGAGTGGGGTGGGGGAGGGGTGGAGCATGTCACTATTGGTGTTCACGTGTCACTGAATTGAAACTTGCCTACTCTTCATTTCCAGTGTTTGTTTCCCTTGCAGCGCTGAAAAACAACAGCTGACAGCTCTTTATTTGACCTTGTCAGGACGTATGTGTGAAGCTTTTGTAGGATTTGAGTCGCTGGCTTAATCTAAACAGCTTTGCAGTTCCTCAAAACCTCTTTCAGGACAATAATTATGATTATTAGCCTCCCTAATTAGCCCTCCCTTCTGTCCCTTGGGGAGTGACTGCTTTAATTGAGTGGCGAAAGACTGAAAATGTCAAAAGGAAGAGTGAGGAGAAAGGAATGGATTTTTTTTGTGCATTTTTATGTTTGTGTGTGTGAAGGGGGTGGGAGCTGCTCACGGTCGCCTTCGGTCACTGTGTGTGTGTGTGTGCGTTGGCAGGGGGAATAACGTACACAGATGGTGGGGAACAGACCCTGATCTAGGAGCAGATTGAACCCGCTTCTCCCCCCCCCCCCCCCCCCCCCCCACACACACACACACACACACACACACACACACGCACACACACACACACACACACACACACACACACACACACGGGTCTGTGTTAGCGTTTAACAGACTCAAAGCTCTCAGTGCAGAACTCTCTGCTGTAGAAGCAGAACCGTCACTACTGATGGAAGGTGACCCCCAAGGGAAAGTCTCCTCAACTGATCTCAGATCTGTGTGTCTGTGTGCAGCTGTAAAATACTGCATTTCATCAGTACTATGTCTCTCAAAGTTCAAATGCACACACACTATATTTGTATGTACTATATATGTGTCAGTCCCTAGAGGATTCCACAGTTCAGCGATTACAGTGAAATCTGCAAGGAAATGTGTGCAGTATTTTGCAGTGCCTGCATAATTCCATGGCCACTTAATAAATTTAACAGAGAAACACAATTGCACAATATTTTGCTGTAGTGCGGCATTAAAAAAATTCTGGCTGGTTGGTTACCATTTTCTGTTGGTTGCAACAGAAAATGGTCACCCTCCAGGAGGAAATATTCCTAGTATCTGCCTCTCTCCACTAAGTGACTGGCTGGCATTCTCATTTGTTGCATTTACCATGGACTTGGCCCAGATTTGTTAATTGTTCATTTTTTTTATCTAAATAGCAAAAATTGTTGCATAATGTCATAAATGCCACTGTAAATTGAGCATTTTAACATTGCAGAAATCATGCACACCCAAAAAAACAAACAAACAAAACCTGAAAAATCATTGTGAGACACGGCCATCGTTTCTGGCCTCTTTTGATAGAAAGTGTCACGAGATTAGCTGTTTCTGAGAGAAGATAACAGAGAAGGTGTTATAGTGGTGAGGAATCTGGCTTAAAACCCAAGCTATGCAGGTTCTGATCTGAGTTGCTGTTGCTCTTGTACTCCTAAAGACGATACATAACACCGCATTTCATTGTCCAAGCTTTGGGCTACAAGCCTTGTTATTTACCAACACACCCCACTGGTGCCTGGATGTCTGCCTCTAATTGCACATGTCCCACTGTATAGACACAGAGTGCATTTAAACAAGAAGGTGTGTACAATATCCGAGACATCTGCTGAATAGATCTATAAGATGCATCAAAACAATCTTTTGTGTTTTTGCAGTGAACAAACAATGTCTGAGTCATCACTCCTTTGTCTTCCTCTGCTGTGGGGGACTAACATCTGGGTCATCTCCTCCTCTCGTCTGCTGTTTTGGAGTTATTTACGTATTTATTTCTACCCTTGTGCGGCATCACTTCCTATTCCGTGTGAAGGAGAGGATGTTGGCACCGAAAGTTGCAGAGGTGACATCCACCCCGCAGCTCAGAGGTCAGAGGTCAGCAATGTGCTTTTACTGTGGACACAGAGGAGGCATGGGATTGATGGTTAGTGTGCAAACCTGTGTATTTTGCAGTCATGCAGCTGGCTTCGGTAATGCTGGAGCACATCAGATGTACTGAGGTGCATACAAATACACACATAAAGGTAAGTGATTGGCACACAAAGGGACTCATACTGTCATAAACAGTGTAGTGAATCATGCCAGCATACACTCCTAATGCACACAGCTGCAGCCATTAACACGCACACGCACACTCACACACAAAAACTCACACACACACACACACGCACACGCGCACACACACACACGTACCAAGGTCCTGACATACACAACCACACACACAGAGGTCAGTGATTCTCACAGACACACACGCACACACAGTAGCTGCAGTCAGCAGGGTCCCCTGGCCCAGATTGTGACAGATCAGAGCCCGGTGTCACAGAGAGAGAAAACAGGAAGCAGAGCGGGGTCCCGGGTCCCGGGAGGTGGAGGTAGAGGTGGAGGTGGTGGTGCCCCTCTCCCTCTCAGCGGGTGGCGCTGGGAGATGAGCGTGCTCTCAGTTTATCTGTTCCGCATCAGTGCAGCTTTCCTGCCATTGTTGTGCTGTAGCCCTGCAACCTCCTGTCTGCCCCCCCCCCACCAACACCCCCCCACCACCCTCCCACCCCACACTGTCCCACCCCGCACTGTCCTCCTTTTGGAAATCACAGAATCAAAAGCAGGATATTTCCCTGCTGGAACCCCCCCCCCCCCCCCCCCCCACCCCATTTCTTGACTGTACTTCAATTATACTTTAAGGCCCAATCATAACCCACCTCCCCCAACCCCCCCATCTTCCCTGCCACACACAC
>NC_050587.1:38142500-38260000 GCF_013368585.1 Megalops cyprinoides | reverse complement strand
GAGAAAGAAAGACCCCGCCCCCCCCCCCCCCCCAAACAGGAAGGCGCTTTGAAGTGTGTTCTTATTCTCTTTGTGCCTCACAGCACAAATGAACCCGTCTCAAGGCCATATCACACCGCAGCACAGCCTCCAGCTCCTGAGAGCACAGAGTCTCCAGAGTGCCACAAGGACGCTGTTTATAGGCAGAAGCTGCTAGCGGTAGCAACTTTCCTGCAATTCTACACTTGCTGTTATGACAAAAGCATAAACTGCACAAAAGTTTCCATGGCAGCTTGGGGGGGGGGGGGTAATGAATTCTTCACAGGTTTTCCACAAGAATGTCACCTGGTGTCTGTAAATGTCTTTAGACTGAGTGACAGAATCCCTAAATTAGGGCAGCAGTGTGGTGCAGTGGTAAGGCGCAGGGCTCCTGAACAAAATGCTGCCGGTTCGATTCCCCGCTGGGGCACTGCAAGGTATGTAACTCACACCTGCCTCAGTAAATATCCAGCTGTATAAATAGATAAAATAGTAATCTATGGAAGTTGCTCTGAGAAATGGCAATAATGTGAAGTTGACTATGGGTCCTGATTGATTGAAGAGTGAACTACCTAGTTACATTTTCTCACTGAAGAGCAGATCAGAGGTGCCAAAACACACACACTTTTATCCAAATTTACTCACATGGTCATAAACTTGTGCCAAACATGAAATCAGGTTCCATTTTAAAATGAGATTGAGAAAACACCCATTAGAGGCAGTCCTGCAAATCTTTCACAAACATCTTAACCCAAGGCCGTGTTTGCTCTGACTGTGCGCTGAGCAGTTATGAAGTACGGGAAGGAGATATTTCCAAATGAAAATGAGAGGAAGTCATGACCGGACTATAAGACGGCTTATTCATAAGGACCTGTTTTTTGGCCTTGACAAGCCATGCTGATGGTTAGTCACAGACGCAGCTAGACCGTGTGAGAATCCCATGTCTGAAGCATATATTCTGCATACACACGTCTGTCATTCCAGAGCGCTGTGTCCAGGGCTCGCCACAAGAGGTGACTGACCCAGAGAGAAGGGAGAGAAAGAGAGGGTGGACGGATGGAGGGGGGGAGGGGTGTTTGAGGAACCTGGATAAAGTAGGGAGGTACCCTCATGGAGAGGTCCTGAAAGAGGCTCCCTCAAAGACGTGCGGGGAATGTAAACCGTCTGTGTGCCCTGCTGGATCAGGGCAAGGATGAGTTACTTTTATCACTATCCCAGGCGATTTATTACTGTGGGGATCATTGGGGCCCCCCGGGAGTCATTACTGCTTTCCCACACACACACAGACACAGATGCTTATGCAAGCCAGTGTATAAAAACAGACACTGTCACACAATAGCCAAATGACTCAACGCGATTCCTGTAACAGAGCAGCCAGCATTCCAGGCAAGAGGCTGACTGAGGCCTCCAGAATCCCAGGCTCTAAGCCTCAGCCGAGCAGCTTTCTGGGGCCTGTTTAGTTCAATCAGAAAAACTATGGGGTTAAAACATCTACACACCAGTACACGCATGCAAGCACACGCACATTCACCTAAACAGCATGTGTGTGTGTGTGTTGATGTGTGATGTAGTTCTTTTTATCCTGGAGCATTCACTGTGCTTACTTTTGAACACGTTCCACATTCTGCGACCCAATCGCACAAATGGAGATTTGATTTGGAGAAATGATTTAGTGATCTGGGCTCCAGATCCAGGCACCCCTACAATCACTGATCTCCCCTCGACCGTACAGCCTTACAGCTGGGCCCTGCTTTGGGTGAGAGCTAAACTCCCTCTCCCTCCCGACACAGCCTCATTGCAGGGCCCTCACCTCTCATCACCCTCTCTCCTCACTGTCTCTAATCACGTCTGTGGCCCCGCTTCCCCACAAGTAAAACACCCTCGAGAGGAGCACTGTCAGGAGAAATGGTGTCAGCTCCCGTGAGATTTCCCCATGCCGGAAGAGAAAGGAAGAACAATGGGGCTGTGTTGCGCTTCTGTTCGCTGCGTTTTGATTCACTTTCGTGATGTTGGTCATGCAGGAGCAAAGCTAGTTTCTGGTAATATCCCCCTGCCCTCCTCTCTGTGTTTGGGTCTGTGTGTGTCTGTGTCCTGGGCACTGTCGTAAGCGGCAGACCGGCAGACACAAAAGCGCGTCCCTGGAAACTGGCAGCTCCATGGAGGCTAGGTTAGCTTGGGAGAGATTGAGCGAAGACCAGCCAGGACGCAGGACACAGGCCCACTGTGTGACGTAGTGGCTATGGAAATTGCTAACTGGTAACCAGGTGGTCCTTTGTTCAACTCCCAGGCAGGCAGTGGTGTTTTACCCTTGAGTATGACTCTTACCCTGGGCCGGCTCAGTGAATGTACAGCTGTATACATAAAGCAATAAGACGAAATATATAAGCTATGTAGGAGTCCCTGCACAAAGCTGTCTGTTCTGTACTGATCAATAATGGAAAGAAATGGGAGTCAGAGCAGTCCCAGGTCTGCTTGGTAAAGTTCCCATCTCCGTTTGTTTCCAACGCCTCCCTTTCCCCATATCCCCCCATTTTCTCCCAAACATTACATCCCCTCACTAAGAGACAGGAACCGTCTTTGAATTGCAAGGAATAAACATTTAGCGATTTGGTTTCAGAAGTAAAAAAGCATGAGGTTTTCTATTCAAAATGAAATATGATTGTAAACATTAACTTGCCGGGTAAATTGAGGTAAAGATCTTGAAAAGGGTCTCTTTTACTTTGGGTGTAGCTGGACATGTGCTTATTTCTTTTTCTCAGAGGATCACTGTTGCTGTATTTAGAGATCACAGTAAGCCTCTCATATGCATATATTGTTGAATTATTAGCAAAGATGATTTGTATTATTAATTTATACTAGTAAGTTGGGAGGGAACAACTAGCTGTAGAATATTTAAGCAGATTTTGCTGATATTGCATATTTTGGTATAATCTCTATAGTCATATATGTTTAAAATTCACTGTGTCACAACAGCTTGTTACCAAGACAATGCTTTTTTCCTTTTTATCCATTTACTTCAGAAATACAGCTCCACTCTTACTTGTAACTATGTGATTATGCATGCACACATGGGAGCTGACGTCAGGGCTGCTGTTAACGCCTCTGAGCTGCAGGTGTTAATGTGTCCGGTAGTGTCTCGAAAGAGAAATATGTGTGTATTGCATTATTATTCAGGCAGGGCACAAAGGGAGAGCGAGCAGGTCGGGACGTGTCCCCTGCACGCCTCAACCCCTCCGTGTGGTGGTGCAGAACCTGCGTTGCTCTGGTTAGTCTGCGTCCACTCAACTTGCATATGGGACCATAAACTCAGCACTTTGCCCGGATTATCCTGTGTCCTCTCGGCCTGTATAAACTCAGCGCTTTGCCTGGGTTATCCTTTGTCCACTCGGCCTGTATAAACTCAGCGCTTTGCCTGGGTTATCCTTTGTCCTCTCGGCCTGTTTAAACGCAGCACTTTGCCTGGGTTAGCCTGTGTCCACTCGGCCTGTATAAACTCAGCACTTTGCCTGGGTTAGCCTGAGTCCACTCGGCCTGTATAAACGCAGCACTTTGCCCGGGTTAGCCTGAGTCCACTCTGCCTGTGTAATCGCAGTACTTTTCCCTGGTAAGCCTGAGTCCACTCTGCCTGTGTAAACGCAGAAGTTTTCCCTGGTTAGGCCTGCAATCACGCAGCCTGTATAAACACAGCAGTTTTCCTGGGTTAGCCTGTGTTCACTCGGCCTGTATAAACACAGTTTTCCTGGGTTAGCCTGCATTCACGCGGCCTGTTTAAACTCAGCAGTTTTCCTGGGTTAGCCTGTGTTCACTCAGCCTGTATAAACACAGCAGTTTTCCTGGGTTAGCCTGTGTTCACTCAGCCTGTTTAAACTCAGCAGTTTTCCTGGGTTAGGCCTGCATTCACTCGGCCTGTATAAACAAACACAGTTTTCCTGGGTTAGGCCTGCATTCACTCGGGCTCCACACGGGGTCATACAAGCAGTCTGGCACATGGGCGCGTGGCGCCGCTTCCTGTTTAACATTCTCCCCGAGCGGATCTTCCTCTGCGCTTGTGGGGACTCTCAGCTGGGGTTCCAGGAACAATGTAAATGTGTGGTCTGTTGCGAAACACAGTCACTGGGGTCAGACCTTCATCAAAGCATTACCCTCGCTCAGGTACGATAGAGTTACAGAGAGTGCACCTGTACCTGTCTTGTACTTTTCACGCCCTGTATTTAGCCACACGATCTCCAGGAACATATCATATAATGCGTACGCATGTTCGTGAATAAAATCTGTGCAGCCTTAAAGGAAAATGACTGAGAATGTTCCACTGGCAATCTTTTTAAGATGTTAATCATTTATTCGGTTACTGAACCTGTGTTCAGTACAGCACCCTCAGAACATCGCATAGCACAGTGAAACACAGAAAACACCCTCAGAACATCGCATAGCACAGTGACACACAGAAAACACCCTCAGAACATCACATAGCACAGTGAAACACAGAAAACACCCTCAGAACATCGCATAGCACAGTGAAACACAGAAAACACCCTCAGAACATCGTATAGCACAGTGAAACACAGAAAACACCCTCAGAACATCGTATAGCACAGTGAAACACAGAAAACACCCTCAGAACATCGTATAGCACAGTGAAACACAGAAAACACCCTCAGAACATCGTATAGCACAGTGACACACAGAAAAGCCATTGCAAATACAGACCTGACCTGGAATAGGCAAGAAGACACCAAAAATAAAATGACAGCATGCTGTGGTAGAATATTAATAAATAAATTACATTATTGGCATTTAGCAGATACTCTTATCCAGAGCAACATATATAGGTTGCAATTTTTTTTACAATGTTACCCATTTATACTGCTGAATATTTCCTGAGGTAATTCTGGGTTAAGTACCTTGCCCAAGCGTACAACAGCAGTGCCCCAGCAGGGAATCGAACCAGCAACCTTTTCGTCATGAATGCTGTTCTTTGCCACTGTGCTACACTGCCACCCCAATAAATAACATTACATAATGATCATGCGAGTGGAAAATCTGAATGAGGCGTTTGGCATGGCTTGCAGGGCCTGCTCACAGGGCTACAGGCTCTCTGGCAGCGTGTGGAAGTGCTTTTCAGCATCCTCCTCTCCCTGTAATCGCAATCAGCAGTTACGATGACGGCAACGATAATTCAGAGCTTGATTAAGGTGGGGGGGGGGAGGAACGGATCCAGGAACGTGCAGAACGGGATTGTGGGAGATATGCTCCCCGCGGCCAGAGAGAGGCATGTGCACTTCCTGATCAGAGGAAACAGGCGGAGAGGAAGCCCTCTGAGAAACAGATACACAGATACACGTGCGCCTGTGTGTAGCCCTGATACGTACATCCCCCCCCCCCCCCCCCCACCGAACAGCGGGCCGGGCAGATGTGACGATCCCCCCCTCCACCGAACAGCGGGCCGGGCAGATGTGAAGTTAGAGACCAGCTTGTGTACTGCCTCTCCATCTCTTTGTTGTGGCGGAATGAGTGTAAAAGTGTCCGCTGTTGATTTTATCATCGGGTTCCCCAGTGTGACGGTGCGGTTATGAATTGGGACTTCCAGGGCTCCCACGCCAAAGGGTGATTTTCATTGAGCAAAACAGTTCCATTCCATGATAATCTTTCCTTTCACGTTCTTCTACGTGCTTCATTCGTTTTTGGGAATTGGGAAAATTTGCTGCTCTCATGAATGAACTGGTTAGCTGGCATGCAAGCTGTGGGATGCTTATCTCTGTTACACACATCCTCATACAAACGTTTCCCTGTGACAATTTATTTAGGACAGCTGCAATTATCACATTGTGTTTCCATACCAGAATTGCACAGCACATGCGATTTAGGGAAAGGCCTGTTGGTTAAGATGCAAGGCTACAGAGCAGATTCCTTTCCTTGTGAAGCAGATATTGCTGCAAGCAGGGCGATCACAGATTATAAAAATGAACGTGGCAACAGTGGGGTATTGCGGAAAACACCACTGACTAAGCCAGAATAGGACAGTATTTTTTAGGTCTGCCCCTCTGCCTCTGTGGGCTCAGGACTCAGGACAGAGAGTGTGTTTGCAGGATTGTGACAGGATGTAGGGAGTGAGGGCTCCTTGTGCAGATAAGCTCTTGCTGTGGAAAGTCTGAGGGCCTGAGGTTCATGGGAACTGTCCCTGACAAGGTCCCGATTTCTGTTACATGCAGAACTTGCAATGTTAGTGTGTGTTTGTGTACATTTGTGTGTGTGCACATGTACTTGTGCGTGTATATGTATGAGTACAAGCACACGTCTGTATACGTGTGCGTGTGCGTGTGTGTGTGTGTGTGTGTGTGTGTGTGTGTGTGTGTGTGTGCGTGCGTACACCCATGTTCGTGACCGTGTATTCCTACATGATTGTGCATATTCGTCCCAGGAGAGAGTGTATTTGGCAGGGCATTAGACCACGTTACCTAATCAGACTCTGTTTTCCTCACAGGGGAGGTAGACATTGACCTTTGACCCTGCTGTTGTCAGCACTGCGCTGTAGATCCCAGCAGCCTCAGTGTGCTCCGGCAATGCCCTTCTTATCAAAAGAGCCACCATTCACTGGCCCATATCTGGCCTCTTCGCTCATTTACTTTCTTGTTTTCCAACTCCCCTTTTTAAATGTCTCCTGTTTTCACTCCCCGACTTCTGTTCGTCACTCTCCCACCTCCTCAGCAGAAACAGTCCTAAATATTACTGTGCCATTAGTTTATTAGAATTCAAATTAGCATCCAATACAGCAGCTGTTCTTCCTACAAAGCACAGATAATATGATACATGTCAAATAATGCAGCAGCAACAGAAAAGCCAAAACTACTAAACTGCTAAAAAAATATGAAAAATAGCACATGACTAAGAAAATATAAAGATGATAACACTCATCATGTAGAATGCATATTCAGGTCATTGTGACATGAGATGGGGGGAGATACAGCGCTAAAAAGTATGTCTTAAGTAATATTCTGAAGCCTTTTTTCACGTTACTTAGATCTCTGACAGAAGAATTCCAGGTGAGAATTGCTCTGTGCATGACCAAGCATTGCTTTAAGTTATCATTTGTAAATAGAGGTGATTTAAAAGGTTAACAGAAGCCCGGTGTAAGAGATGAAATTCATCTGTATTAGATTCCCGCCGGAGACAGCACTTTCCATCACGCTACCCCCCCCCCCGGTTCACTCGAGAAGAAGTCAACAATGGCCAGCTTCCCCTGGTACACAGTTTCCTCCACTGAAAACTATTGTTAGCGCGTCTGCCAATTCACTCCTCTCATCTGCGAGCCGTGTTGTCTGGTCCCACATGGATGCTTTCAGGGTGAAAGGAAAGAACCACGCTGGCAGTGTGTGGTTCCTGTGGAGGATGCTTTTTGACCTAAATTGTTTCTGCCCCCCCCCCCTCCCTCCCTCCCTCAGGCTTGTGTTTTGGACCTCTCTCATTGCACGAGAGCTATTTTTACTCTGACACGGCAAACACTGGATGGAGATTTCCCCTAAGTACGTTTGCGTGAAAGAAAAATATTTACGCTGCTAACTTTAACAAAAAACAACAAAAGAAAAAAATGAACGTCTCTCTCTCTCTCTCTAAACAAATATTCTACCTAGGGCAAGCCACAGTAAATATGCTGGTCAGAGGACCATAATAGCCCTTCCTGTCTGGCCTGCTCTTTAGTTCATTGACAGCGGTGTTGTTCTGGGAAGGGGGGTGTGGGTGGGGCTGAGTGAGGAGGGGGAAACACCTTGTGACCCCAGTTCCTCCCCTGGCAGGGGATCTGAAAGGCGATGGAGACAGGGTTCCCGTGGTTACGGTGGGAGAGCTTGCTTCGTCTTGATCCGCAGTTCATCCGTGGCCTTATTAGGAATTCTGTCAGGGGCTGAGATCTCTGGCGTTGCGCACAAGCTATGGCTCCAAGGTGGACCTGTACAATACGTGCATAAGGCCTAAGTATTCTCTGCAGACAGTAGAAGCGGAGTGGTAGATCCTTTTAGCTGCAAGGATGAAATATCACAAGGTCATGCTGCACAGTAAGCAGGGTGAGATGACAGAGGGAAGAGGTTGGGGAACTGGACTGACTGAAGGCTTGCAGGGTCCAATCCGTGACGGGTTGCTGCTTTGCCACTCTTGCATGTTACTCAATATAAAAACCCATCTGTTTGAATAGATAGAATATGAAGAATAGAATATGAAGAATATTCATGATTTCAGCAGTATAAAAGCTGATTATGGTTTATGGAAACAGTGTGACATAGTGTTAAGGAGCATAGATCATAACCAAAAGGTTGCCGGTTTGATTCCCCGCTGGGGCACTACAGTTAAGCACCTTGGGCAAGGTACTTAACCCAAAACTGCCTTACTAAATATCCAGCCATATAAATAGATAAGTAAGTTGTTGTGGATAAGAGCACCTGCTAAGTGACATAATCATGAGGTGATTATAACATAGTGAAATGTTATATACA
Source organism: Megalops cyprinoides (assembly GCF_013368585.1). Lineage (NCBI taxonomy): Eukaryota > Metazoa > Chordata > Actinopteri > Elopiformes > Megalopidae > Megalops > Megalops cyprinoides. The sequence goes on along the minus strand of NC_050587.1, from coordinate 38,251,499 downwards.
GTATACTTCTCTTGAAGAATATTCATTATTGCTACTGTATAAAGTCATAATATATAATGCATAATTCCATTAGAAGGGGGGGGCATGCTAAGCACATAAGTTTAAAAAACTTTGAGCTAAAGCTGGGAGGTTCATGGCCTGGTGGTCATGAATTCAGACTTGATTTGAACTGTTGACTGGGGTTTTTTCTGTTTTATTTTTGCATTCCGTTGGTCTGCAGCGCTCTGGGCCAACAGATACGTTGTAGCTGAATAAACAGGAAGGCGCTTGCTGTGGCGGCGGTAACAGTATCCCCATCGTCTTTCACCTCCTCCGGTTGCCCCGGCAAAGGCCGAGGTGACACCATTCAGACCGAGGTCACTGGAGCTCCTCGAGCTGAGGCCAACCAACACGCGTCACTTCACTCTACCTAACAAATAACTGAAGGGGTTTTCTTGTTTTGTACATGAAACACAAATTTATTCAATTAACTTTTGGTGATCGCTGAACTCGCCAAACTGTGTTCGTGCGAAATAAAAAAGGAACACTGGCTAATTGTGAGTCATTAAGTGTCAAGGATAAGTGGTGATTGAATCCAGACCCTTGTTTTGGGAGAGAGAAGCACAGCTTTAGCCCTGAGCAGAATCTAGGGTTTCGAAAGGGAAGGAGGCAAGGGAGCTAAGAGGTTTTTCCAAGTGTCTACTCACACATTTCTCACACAGCATACAAAATGATCTCTGTCTCTCTGCAAAACAGCAATAAGCAGCCAGGGGAAGGTTGAGGAGGGGGGAGGGTTTTTCCAGCTCGTGTTGAGAGTGAAATTAATAAGCCCTAAACTCCTGGGTGCCAGTAGGTATGACTGAATTTATCTTACTGGTTGGCAGCATATGCATTGTTTTCACTGGGGTCCGTCTTGTCCTCATGATTCTCATAGTTTCCCAGACTGGGAAATTATAAATCTTGCAGTTGATTTGCTTTCCAGTCACATTTATCTAGGGCAACTTGCATATTTTGCATTTTAGCATGTTATCCATTCATACAGCTGGTTGTTTATTGAAGCAACTGCTGAAGACTACACCAGCCATGCCCCATATAGGAGTCAAACCTTTAACCCTCTGGTAGAAAGCCCAGGTGTCACAAGTCTGGCGTTCTCACCTGAAGCTTTAAAATTAAATTCCAGCAGCCACAGCAAACCCTTCCTCTAACCCCTAATAACTGTATTGTGTATTCCCCAGACATATGCATGATTCACAACCCCCCCCCCCCCTCCCCTCCCCACTACACCTCCGTGTCCCCCAAAACAGCACGTGGGGGTCAATGACATGGGGGTGTGAGCCTGGCCTGGCTCCTTAGCAGGCTAGTGCCAGTCACCGGGACCCCTGCATGTCAAGGTAGGTGACAGGGAAAGAGGAGGGGCCCAGGCGGAGAGGTGTCCTCACGCCGTTTAATTTGCTGGGTAAGTGCCAGTCCCCGAGCTGGTTCTGTGTTATATCCAGAAATAAAGAATTTCAGACTTTTACAGACTGAGATTCCAATGGTGTCCCTGCAGGTGGACGTGCACTGGTGCCCATCTTACCCCCCCCCACCTCTGTGTCCTGCCACCCCATCTCTCTGTGACCCCCACCTCGCTTCGTCCCCGGTGTGTGTGGTACCAGGGCAGCATGAGCCAGCTCACACACCGAGCCCCACAGAGACGGCAGCCTCAGGGAAGACAGTCTCTGACAGCTTCAATTATCTCACAGCATCCAGGTAACAGGATTTCAACGATTATCCTTCCTATAAACCCAAAGCTACAGAGTACAGTTTTACAGTTTTAACAGAGTATAAATTTGGCACAGTATCGTGCAAGAGAGACTGCCGGAGTGTGTCATGTTGCCCTCAGCTTTTACAGTGTCCTCTAAAAAACGCCTGCGAGACGGGGGTGCAGCGGAGGCCAGGAAGACAGACACAAAATGAAACGGCCCCTTACCCCCCTCCCCCTGAGACAGCGAGGCCCGCGGTCCGTGTGGGCCGCGGGTGAGAGGGGCGCGGAGGTCAGCGGTGTTGAGTGATAGTTGTGTCTTCGCTGGGCGGCGTCTGGGCGCCACCGCCGTCCTGCTAACGAGCGATGGAGAGCGGGGTGCCGAGTGAAAGCGAGCGCCTGCCTCGCAGTCGCCATGACCAACCCCGCCCGCTCCCGCTTTCTGCGCCCACCCCCCCCACGCGCACCCACCTACGTTACCCCCACCACCCACCTCTCAGAACCCCCAACACCACCTGTGTTTACTGAAGGGTGTCCCTACACAACAGCCCCCTGCCCACACGCGCACACACACACACACACACACACACACACACACACTCATCAGGGGGAGGATGTCCTGTTGGACTGTTGCCAGCCTCCAATTTAGTCAGGAAGGAACGCTTTGTTTTGGCCAAGCAATTTAAGATGTTCTGGGAGCATTATTCAGAGATGAACTCATGCTAGGGGCGACTGACAGTGCGTGGTGTTCTCCTCCCTCTCTCTACACAAAGACAGAAAGAGAGAAGGAGACACATTATTTTCATTTGTTTCAGTGGCCGTTTTCTTCTAGTGCAATCAGTCCACTGTAGAATAGCCTGCCGATGTCTGCCGTGACGCGGAGATGCGGGCTCGCCGCACTCTCCCGCTGCCCCGGAGAGAAACTTCCACAAAGCGCGCGTTGCACTTGTAGTTGGGTAAATAACGACAAACAGCAGCACTAAGCAAACAGTGAATCGTTGAGGGAATGATTAACGGACACTAACAATGAATAATAAAATAACAATGAGGAATGCATCCATGGTGTGTTTGTGTGCTGAACAAATTTAGATGTAGGTTACGACGTTTGGAAGCGTTTTCTTACCGCATTCCTCCGTCCCCGCCTACTCTAATGTTATTAATTAAATTGTTACAACTGGCGTGCGGATAACAGGAATTATACCAGAAGGAAAGTCTCAAATCCGCTTTAATCTAGTCGCCGTCAAAATAACATGTCAACGGACACAATTACCGTATTTCACTGATTACAAAGTTTTAATGGGCTTCTTGTTCTCATATTTAGCAGACGACAATGCTAGTATTCTACTACAGAAGATTGCAAGAACTCTGCAAAACGCTATTTAAATATGTATTTATGTATGTACATATGTATTAATGTCTGTATGCATGCACAATGTGTGCATGCGGATAAGGACCACTATAAATATTTCATTTTTAATTTATGTTTTTATCCAATTGTAGCTATAACATTCAGCGATAAGGTTAAGCTTTCCAAGGTTTAAGTTTCGATAGTCTTGCAATATTATTCAGAGGCATAAGTTTCCGATTGCTTAATCATTGTGAAACATGAACAGGCAATTTCGAGCGCTCCTGTTGCAAAGGGGAATGAATATTTAAATTGCAGCTGCGGCGCGTGTTTGGGCAGGATGGAAGCCGAAATTGACGGCGGTTATCACCTTTTGCACTGTCGCATTAATATTGTAATTTTATTCCGATGTGTGTACGATTCTGCAGCATGCTTGTCTCGGCTTGTTTTTGCTAGCAAGACATTGCCATAAACATGCCCCCCGCCTTCGCCCTGCCGGATTTAAAATATTAATTCGGCTTGGCTTTAAAGACTTGAAAACAATGGGGGTTGAGAGACGGGAGCCACGCGCCTGCGAACCGCCTGCCAGTTTCCCTGCCATCTGTGAACGGAGTGATACAGGGAAGTTTTGGATCTTTGGCCAGGAATAACACCAAACGCTGAGTCAATTTTAAACGCGTGCCCCAGTTTCACAACCGTAAGAATAACAGTTTAAGAGTATAATGGCCTTTCCTCAAGTTCCACAATCTCTAATTAGTGTATAATTAGTGTATTACTGTATAGTGTGTAATCTCCCATGACAGTGGCCACCCGTGGTTCTTAATGTTAAACATCACTGCTTTAACACAGATTCCTGAACCACATGACTAAAATACATTTAATTTTATGAAAGCTTTTGATTTAATCATCATGATTAAAACACATTAAAACTTGTGCAATGTGACTGGCAGGTTTTCCATTGGAACACGCAACCAACAGTTCAAATGCAGGGAGCTGAGACAAGAAGACATTCAGAGCTGCTGTGTGACAGAGAGGAGGGGGCAGGGGGGAGGAGAGGGGAGGGGCAGAGGTTTGGGGTGGTGATTGACGGGGGAAAAGGAGGTGTGGGGGTCGTTCTGGGAGGGGCAAAGGGGTGTGGAGGACTGAGAGGGTTTAAAAAGACAGGCTGCCCTGCAGTGGGAACTCAGACACGCCATCACTCACTAGAGACTGCTCCTCTGAGTTGTTTTGGTTTGTTGTCCAGCGGCAGACAGGTTTACTTCTTCCTTTGTGGTTTCGTTCTCTGATTTTTGTTGCCGGTACTCCTATGCAGCGAAGGACATTTCGCTAACGAGCGTCACTGGGTTCTGATCCGTCCACTTTTGAATCGGTCGGTTTGAGCTTCCCCGGCTCAAAGGCGGAAATCCAAGAGAGAGTGAGCGGCATTTTTTAAACGCAGAAACCAGGAAGTCTACCTCCGACATGGAAGCCACGGTGGATTATGGCCCCTACGAGTACGAGGAGGATGAGAACAGCACCATGTGCGACTACTCGGAGTGGGAGCCCACCTTCTCCCTCATCCCCATCCTCTACATGCTCATCTTCATCCTGGGTCTCTCGGGCAACGGCGTGGTCATCTTCACCGTCTGGAAGTCCAAGGCCAAGCGGCGGGCGGCCGACGTCTACATCGGCAACCTGGCGCTGGCCGACCTGACCTTCGTGATCACCCTGCCGCTGTGGGCGGTCTACACCGCGCTGGGCTACCACTGGCCCTTCGGCGTGGCCCTGTGCAAGATCAGCAGCTATGTGGTGCTGGTCAACATGTACGCCAGTGTCTTCTGCCTCACCTGCCTGAGCTTCGACCGCTACCTGGCCATCGTGCACTCGCTGTCTAGCGGGCAGCTGCGGTCCCGCAGCACCATGCTGGCCTCGCTGGCCGCCATCTGGCTGCTGTCCTTCCTGCTGGCGGTGCCCGCCCTGCTGTTCCGCACCACCGTGCACGACCCCAGCAGCAACCGCACCACCTGCGGCATGGACTTCAGCCTGGTGACGCCCAGCCGGCTGCAGGAGCCGCAGTGGATCGCCGGGCTCAGCCTCTCCTCCTCAGCACTGGGCTTCCTGCTGCCCTTCCTGGCCATGACCGTCTTCTACTGCTTCATCGGCTGCACCGTCACCCGCCACTTCAACAACCTGCGCAAGGAGGACCAGAAGAAGCGGCGTCTGCTGAAGATCATCACCACCCTGGTGGTGGTCTTCGCCTTCTGCTGGACTCCCTTCCACGTGCTGAAGAGCATGGACGCCCTGGCCTACGTGGAGCTGGCCCCCAGCTCCTGCTCCGTGCTCACCTTCCTGCTCCTGGCCCACCCCTACGCCACCTGCCTGGCCTACGTCAACAGCTGCCTCAACCCCTTCCTCTACGCCTTCTTCGACCTGCGCTTCCGCTCCCAGTGCCTCTGCCTGCTCAACCTGAAGAAGGCCATGCACGGCCAGATGAGCTCCCTGTCCTCCCAGACGCAGAAGACCGAGGCACAGTCGCTGGCCACCAAGGTGTGAGGGAGAGGAGGGGACAGGTGGAGGGTTGGGGGGAGGCGGGGGGCACTCCGCCCGTTGCCTCTCTTTGACGCTGCAGGTAAATCAAAGACTTTGTGTGCAGACACCTTTTTTTCCTTCCCCTGCCGGTTGCTTCTTCACGGGGGCGTGAGAAAATATGCAGGCAGGAGGGACAGTGATGTGAAGCGCGATGAAAGGGACTCTTTTTCAGGTCCAAGCTGCAGCTTGTGCACGCGTGCTAGAGGCAAACCTGCAGGTTCTGCGAATGGCAGCACCAGCCCATGGTTCTGGTGTCGGACTGTCGCCATGCAAGCGCACTCTCACGCCTCTCAGCATCCTCGCAGTTTCCATGGAGATGAGAGTTTCCCCTCCCTGGACTGGGACCCTGGTCCTGATGTTCAGAGCCCAAAGTAACTTTTCTCCCCACTCACCTTTCTGCCAGGGACACATGTACATCTATTAGGAACGGAACTGTATTTCTTTGTATTATGTAGAGCAGGCACTGTTGGTAATGAGTTGGTGGGGGGCTTACCTGGTTTGTGAGGTGGGCACACATAGCCCTCCAAACACAGGATTACATTGGCAAAGAGACATGTACAGTGATTTCATACTTTGGTTTCTGGCTGTTGCTGTTTTGTTCTTTTAGCACTTGTGTAAAGAGGAGTGAGAGAGAGAGAAATATTGTATTAACCTTTCTCTCCTCACAGTTGTATTTGTGTTTGTAAGGGTGAGAGACATAGATAGGGGTGGGAGAGAGTTTTAGCGCCATGGGAAGGTGTTGGGGGTTGATTACACTTGGAGGAGGAGAGGGGAGAGAGTGGGGGGTGCAGATAGGCAAATGGCAGCTTATGATTGCTATCATCAAGGGGAGGGAGAGTAATATGGGCACAGGGGTGTGGGTGGGGGGTGTTTGGAATGGGGTTTGACATACGCGAATGAACTTCTATTATTTTTGCAATGGCTGTGACTAACTACTGTATGATATGAGTTTTGGTGCATTTTTATTTGTAATAAAAATATGTTTTGTAAAGAACTTTGTCATTGTAGTTGCTGGCCTGAACATTGTGAAGATTCTTCACCATACTTTTGGAATTTTAATGGTTATGATGTTGTGCCAACATCAGATTCTCACACACAGACTCTTGTTTTCCATTTACTTTTCCCAAGCATGGAGTAACTTTTTTTCCCCAGGGAATTAATGTTTTAGTGTTTGCATGTGTCTTTTCAAAAGGAGCTAGTTTTCCCATTAGCTGTATGTCAGCTGTACTTGAGGTTAAGCTTTAGGCATTTCTGCAGCAACCTGATCAAAGCCAAGAACATGCTAACCGACCCCCAATACTAAAGCAAAAATAGATATGTTTACTATGGCCAGAAAGTGTTTTTCAGTTCCTACTCTGAGTTAGGTTTCTCCAAAACAAGAACGATAGAAGCACAAGGGCCAGGGTGTCATTCTCTGTGGTAGGCTAGAGTGAAGCCTACCACAGAGAAGGATATGAGAATGAAGGTGTGGATTTGGCAGGTGACTTTACTCATTTATCTAAAAACAGTATGGGCACAAAAAGGAGGAACGTTTAGAGAACTCCGAAGCATGCATCATCACTCAAACAGGCTCATTATGGTAGCCATTAAATGGCATTGCTGGGTGAGAGTCTAAGCCATAGGGATCTCACTCACCAGCACCCAGCCCTGGGGTTTTACAGTAAGTGTTCCCTTATATAGCGTGGACTGGGGCTGCTGCGCTGGGCAGCTGAGAGAAGGTCGGTGATACACACCGAAGTGCCGAACAGCCCATTCACTGTTGCAGGGAACGCATTAGGATTTGGCTCAGATGAATGACATTATCGGGGGTCTGAAGGTGGGTTGAGAGTGTGTGCATGCGTGGGGGGGGGGGGACCTAGTAATCTGAGGACAATTGCTGGTGCTGAAGTTCCAGCAAGAATCAATATTTGTTCCCATTGACAAGATGTATGTCAGGGAGTAGGGGGGCAGGGGGATGTTAAACTCAGTGAGGGGCTGCCTGGTAGGTGAGCAATGGGGGGTATGAGTAAAAACTGAAACCCCCCCAACCCCTGTAGTTGGGTGGTCAACAAACTTGACATCTTCTTACTTTTCTCCCAAAACAGATATACAACAGTCTGACAGTATTTCAATAAATATATACATTTATATATTCTCTGCTGTTGAAAACAATATTATGTCATTTTACTCTCATTTTCTTGCTTTTTTGTAAGAAAAACAATCACTATAATGAATTGGTATTGCACCAAGAAGACTGGTCCCCCTGGTCCCGGGAATGTATCTGAATACACCCAGGCAGGAGTGGATAGCAGATTACACATTACCAACTAAACCGCACACTTTGAAGCATAAGGACACCTAATGACAAAGAAGCCATTGCAAGATATCACTTTGCACAGTGTACAGTGATGTGGAGTTTTGTCCCTAATGAGACTAATAATATGAGGATTAGAGAGAAAGAGCCTCCATTGGCCCGTGGAGGGGACAGACTGCCAGACCTGGTGCTGCTGTGATTAACGGGACAGACAGCTTGTCTGGTGGGGTGAGAAGGGGTTCGGGGGGGCTGGGGGGGTCGGGAGGGTGTTAGGGCAGAACGAGGGTGACCTCAGCACCAGCAGGGAGGGGGGAGGGATGTGGGCCGAGATGATGAAATGAGAGCTTTTGAAAGGTAAGATGTCTGCGCCTTTGGCCGCTTTCTTGCTCGCTGCTTGCACGCAATGTCTTGGGGGAATACGCATCGTTCCACATCGGACTCTTGGTATCGCGCTGGTTTTTAACCGCAGTGGAATCCACAAAGCCGCCCTTGTCATCACTCCTGAAGAGAACGCGGGTGTGGAGAAATCCAGAAACCCCCCAGGTGCCACAGAGGTAACGCCTCCAGTGGCAACTGAAGTTTGGGCTTTCGGTTGCTCCTGCGTTCTTTGTAAGTTGCATGTAGACAGTAGCTCTGAAATCCCTCTAAAAACATGAGGGCTCTCAACGGCTTCTAAATCTGCCCCTCTGCCCAAACCCACGAGTGACTAACGTCATGTTCCAGATCAACTAAAACGAAACAAGTGAGGTGAAATTTAGCATTCAGCAGTCAAAAAGAAGGCAAAAGAGATTCCTGATGTATATGTGTGTGTGTGTGCGTGTGTGTGTGTGTGTATGTGTGTGTGTGTGTGTGTGTGTGTGTGTTTGTTTGTCCATATGCATGTATGTGTGAGAGAGAGGGTAAGAGAGAAACAGTAATGTGTGATAACAGTTATATGACTACAATTATCAGAAGAAGGTTGTCGGTTCAAACCACAGACACAACCACACATGCACGCATGTACACACACACACACACACACATTCACACTATTGATCTCACTCTCTCTGTTTTATGTGAAAATAAATGTGAAAGTCCTTAAGCAACACGTTGAGGTAAATGTGTATGTCATGTTGGTCCTGTTCATGGGGATACAGAATGGGGCAAAGCAGACCTGGAAAACACAGAACTGCAGGTTTCACTCCAAGGTGGGACCCTGCTGTTGCACCCTAAAAGGAGGTACCCACCTTGCTCGGGTTGCTCCAGTGAGTATCCAGCTGTATAAAATGTAAGGAGAGAAGCTATGCAAGTCTAAGCACAGCCCGTCAATAATAACTAAAGAAAATGACGGTACATCTCTGAGAAAGAGAACTGCCATCCTGAAGGGGATTAAGGCTAATCTAGCACTGCTAATAACTTAATGTGGCTGGTGAAGCCATCGCCAGTCTAGACAATAGGGCTTCAGCCCTCCACCTGGCCTGAGACACTCAGAGGAGAAAAAAAGAAACAGAGAAACCCCTGGATTCAATCAACATTTGCTCTTAACTCTTATTTTAACTTTTTTAAGCGCAAACATAGTTTTTCAATAGATTTGACAATCACTGAACTCGCCAAACCGTGTTTCTGAAGAAAAAAGTAACCCTTGGATAAGAATGCGAGTCAGACATGAGGAGAGCAGTCCAGCAGTTTACCATGAGCTGCTGTGGTTGCTGTCCTTTTTTTAGCCCCAGCCACTGAGAAATTATCAGAGGATCTTGCATGCACTTTTCTGGGCTAGAATGGTACTAATCTGGCCTAAATCAGAAGTGCAGTGATAGTGTTGTGACCGTACCAGGGTGGAAACCCATGTTGTTCTGTTACCCCTTTTAAAAACTGCCCGGCGCCAGCCCTGTGTTTCTCTGTGCGACACGGTGCACATGCTGAAAGCGATCTGGAGTAAATTTCCCCCAGAGATTTTACGGGACGCAGTAAAGATTTAGAGCCGTAACTCGATCATTTTACACCGATTTCACGGCGCGTAGCTTGTATGTGTATGTGCTGGAGGGAGAAAAAAAAATGTGGAAAAAAAAACTTCTCTCTGGTTGCTGTGAGACAGTACTTTACCAGAATGGAAACAGTAATGTTATACCAGGGCCGGGGTCGACCCTTCTGTAAATCGCGGTGAAACTTATCAGGGCCTCTCTCCTAAGCCTCTGGTGGAATGGCACTATGGAGGAGAGGGCTGTGGACAAAAGAAGAAAGAGCCGAAGAGTGAACACGCTCTGAGCAGCACAGCCAGCATTCCTATCTAACAACCATCTCTGAAATACAAACAGCATTCCCACCTAATAACTGTTTGCCATTTGCAAGGTGCAGCCAGTCTGTCAATGGGTTTTTTTTCCCCACCTGGAAATCAAGGCCTTCCTGAGTATCTCTCCCTCAAATTGAGGTGAGAGAGCTGACAACCATATGGGAAAGATGAAAGGTACATCACATTAAGGAAGACGAGGCACCAAATACTCCTCTAGCCTGGTTCAAGGTGTCGTCTGGGGTGCCGGTGGGGGGTATTTGAGGGAGTGGGGGGCAGTTATGGTAATCTCACCTATCTGCTGCTCCCAATCTGCTGTAATCAAAGACCCAGCTGTGGGCTCCTGCATCACGGCTGCTCCAGCAGTCACCTCTGCCTGGCAACAGCTTCTCACCAGGAAATGGCTCCTCTCTCTTTGAACCCCCATGGAACTGGCCAAACACTTTCTTCCCCTTTGCCTGAAGGGGAGGGCCGTAGATGGATGCATGTTGATGGTAACGGTCACTCAATGCTGCAGCGTTCTTTTTTTCCAATGCTCCCTGTTTCTAGCTTTGAAAATCAGAGGGTGAATCAAGGTGTTGATCTTTATCATTGTTGTCCCCTCGATGCCTCTGGTTAGGGGACTAATACACCATACAGCTGTAACATTACAGTACATTTTTGGCATCTCTTTGATGCTCTTATCCATACTTACGTAGGTTAGAATTTTTTCGTTTTACATTTTACCCATTTACACAGCTGGATATTGTTAGGTTAGGCTCACTCCAAACACTGACACAAGTTGTTACATTTTATTTCTTTGATTTGGCACGCGCTGCATCGTTACCAACACGCAGCAGGGCTGTCCCTCCCTCACCGGTAAGTTTTAAAGACCACCTGACAGGAAAGGGAGGGGATAGCAGGTGGAAAAGAAGAAGAAGTGGTAGAAGTTGGTTTGGCGGAGGCTGTTTGGGGACTTGTGTTCTTTCATTGGGAAAAAGCTTTCCTGCAGATGGGTAGTGTTTTTGGTGTCGTTCGGCACTTTTTGAATGGGGTCACTCCCCGCAGCCTGTCTAAGTATATAGCCGTGAGATTGTATACTGTCTTTTTGGGTGCATAAGGAGGCTTTTGAAGGAGCACCCTCCCTTCTTCTCCCTGTGGATGGGTCACGTTTATTTTGCCTCATCGTGTGGCACATCGTGTGTGGGGTTTTTTTTTTTTTTGCTTTCCTTTTTGTGTTTTCCAGCCTTTAAAAAATAATTGAACAAAGAAGATGGAGCAATGGCGGTGGCCAGGAGGCCTGGAAGCAGCACTGAAGCACCCGCTATCGGTCATCCTCCTCCCAACCGGTAAGAGGGAGGGCTGCCCTGACAGACATGCCGCGTTCTGTGTTTTTTTCTTGTTCCATCTTGTTCGGGTTAGACCCGCAACCTTACAGGCACCCACAGCACACACACTAGGTTAGGGCCCAAACCTTCAGATAAACGGTTTAGCTTCATTTCTTTTTTCCCCCAGGTCTAGGTTTGGGGTATAGCTAGACAGGGGGGTAGACCAGGCGTACACCGCGCCTGTGGGGTTTTGGGCTCGTAACAACATTTACTAAGGCAATTCAATTCCAGCATGGAATCGAACCAGCAACCTCTCAGTTGTGGGTGGTGCTCCTTACCACCATGCTGCACTGCCGTCCATGTAGCTACCATCTGAAAATGCGCGCGGATTCTTTACCGATGACAGCTCAGAGGAACGGGCTGAGGATTGTTACATTTCTCCGTGCTCTGAGACCCTCTGTGCTCCAGCGGTAGATCACATGTTGTCTCCTTCCCTGCCTGCAATGTTGTGGTGCATCTGGTGTTTTGTTACAATGTGTGCAGTGGCGTGTTGTGGTGTGAAAGTTCCTACTACATTACAGCTTTAGAAGATATAAGTAAAGGCCAGGATCTTTATACAGAGAGTGACCCATACTAATTCTGATTTCTTACATGCCAGATGTGAGGGCATTCTAAAGCTTTAAACAGAGGCAATCTTAAGCTTAAACCATACCAGCAAGTATGCAGACGTTAAGGATGGTGCTGCTGCTAAATGTTGTGGTGATTAATTAAGTCTAATGAAGGAACGGGCTCTGGGTGTGCTGGAAAGTTAACCCTGACCGCTAACTCTGAGTCACCTTTGTAGGGCTGCAGTGCTTAGCTAAGCCAACAAAGGCTTGATGTAAATGGATGGGGAAACGCTGGCCTGTGTCACGCATCATAATGGGGCCTTACAGGCGGGACAATACACAACCTGAGAAATACACAAACCCTCCCTCTGTCACCCCTCCCCCCATCACTGCCCCACACACACACACACACACACACACACACACGCACAGAGGCATTGACATCAGGGCTTATATGGGTCACAAACAAAAGCTTAAATTAATCAGAGCACTGAGTGTCAGATTGTGTACCTATAGCAGAGTTGCATAGAGCAAGTCATTTCAAAGGAATGAGAGGCAAATATTATTTTTGGGGTGGGGATGAGGATTAGTCAACAAGGTACTGATAGATTTCCACCTTTCCACCTTTGTAGGGTGGAAGAGGGAAAGTCACATGACAACAACAGAGGAGATGTACAAAATGTTATTGACTTAAGTGAAACGTGACTCTTATGTTTTGCAAAACCCAAGGAAAATTGCCTGTTGATGTAGGAGCACTGTTAGGGATGTCCTTCATGACCTGGAGGGGGTGTGCAGGAAAAAAGAAAGAAAGAAAGGAAAGAAGACAAATACTGAGAGTGAGTGGAGGTGCAACACATTCAAGATAAAGAGTTTATCATAGGATGTCAGTGATGCTTCCAACTGGTGATGTCATGGCGATGTAATGTTCTTCTCGTACTGAGAAAAAATGGAATTACCAGGGCCAACAGCAGCAAACTTCACAGGGGTTAAAAGCATGGATTCAGACCTCTGAACCATTCTGAACTGTAACTGAATCTGCCAGATTAGGAACAGCTGTCCCAGATCATATCGACTTGACTGGTCTTGAGTTTAAACCCCTGCTAAAGTGGGTGCACTTGGATCATTGAGACTGGAAAAGATGCAACAAAGAATCCCAACGCATCACCAGCATACAAGCAAGCAGGTAAAAGAGATTCATGACCCAGGCGCCAATGGCCACAGAGAGGTTTTAGGGAAGGGCAGGTGTGAGGGTAAGGTGCATAACCTGTCCTGATTGTTCAGGTGGCACCACACCCGAACAACCTGCCACACCTCTGCGGGAGAATGAGGGGCCACCCTGGGTATTTACACGTCTCCATACAGGTGAAGCCCCCTTTTGTCTGTGGTAATGTGGCATTGACATGGCGATGCTCTGAACAGCTGCAGGCTGGGCAGCTCACTGACTGCCATTTCGGCATATGAATAGAGGAAAATTGAGCAGAATGATTCCCTTTGGCCCATGCAAGCCGATCAGTTACATACTCTTTCCCGTTGTCTAAACAGGGCCGGAAGCTTGCAATAGAGACTGCAACTAAACAGCAGATGCAACAACAGTCTCAAAGAACACATTGAAAAAAAATATATATTTATGAAGTCACACCTAAATGGGGTTCTGATGTTTGTGGTTGTCCAGACAAACAATTTTGATAATAACTTTGATAATAGCATTGGGTCACAGGTCCTGTTAAAACTCCAAAACATACAACAAGAAAATAAAGCTCTCCAAGATATCAGAGATTAGATTTCACAAATACAATCCAATAATTTTTTCACCATCTTTTTCATGGAAAGAGGCAGCACAGCCCAATGTTTCTCACAGTGATACAGACGTACAACAGAAACGTTTATTAACTGTCATTAATTCAGACTAAAATGAGATTCTTAAATCCTCTTTAACTAGCCTGTATGAACTCTGTCTGTATATATAGCATCTCTTTATATTTATTTTGTTTATAGTGATTTTATAATGAACATAACATGATTATATTATAAGAATATAATATTATTACATTATGAACATTTCTGTAAATCTATGACTAAGTACAAAGTTATTCCCCAAACATATTAATACAAATGTGTTATTAATACTAAAGCAATTCCAAAGAAGTGTTTTTGCTTACATTCTTAATCCTTTAGTTGGCCAAGTGCATGACCTGAGACATTTGGGATAAAAATAATAGAAAAAAAATAGAAACCATTCTAAACTGTATCAGAGTTGCAATCTTTGGCACTTTACCTCTTATGAAAAACAGAGATGTTAGTTACACACACAACATGGGGTCAGTTACCAGGAATTACAGTATCAGACAAAAGGAATGGGACCAATATTTTGTAACCTGCTGAAATTTGGAAACATTTTACTGCTTGAGTATCTAATCCAATTAAATTACATTAGGTCAATAGTCTCTTAACAGCAGTGTGTATACTATGTGACTAGGTACTATGTTTGATGTTCATTATAATTTTGTATAATTATCTCATCCGAGACCCTTTAACAGACTTGTTCCCTAAATGTCATTCCTGTGGTTATATTTATACCTTAATGACATTAAAAGATCTTTGTTTTGCAGTTTAAGGTGCATCATTACTTATGATTACATTACTGATTCTTTGTTATACTTGTTATGTTAATATTTCCAGGGTGGCTGCAGTTAGTAGCCATAAGTAATCACTGACAATTAAATGCTTGTATTTGGAAGCGAATGCATTACTACTTCTGTATAACTTGATAACTGCTGTGTATCTTTGTTGGCCTGCTTATCTTAATGTGGTTAATGTCTCATTGTGGTTGTATTTGGTGCCAATCAGAGGTAATTGATAAAAGCTACTGTTTGCTCTGTGTCTGTATGGAATGTGCCTCTTATCCTTATCTATATATTTTACCTTTGCTTGTCCAAACAAACCAGCAAATGCCGTAGTGATGATGGCCACATCTAACATATCACACCCCCTCCCTTTTAGGTACTTTCCTTACTCCACTTAACCCTGCTTACATGATTATGCCAGTCATTACAATACATGTACATTTACATTTTATCGCTTAGCAGATGCTCTTATCTAGACTGACGCACAAGTACATTTACATTGTTGACTTCAGTTAGACGCTTTTATCCAGAGCAATGTACACAGAGCATCCAATAAAGTGGCATGAAAGTTTGCACAAACAGGACACCACTATGTCCTATTTGTGCAACTTTTGACACAACTACTCACAGCCACATATGACCTTGTCTTGATCCACACACTGTATGGCCAATGCTAAAGAAGCACTTTATTTCACATGAACCTGATGAGGCTGTGATCTATGTGTGATTTGTGAGTTAGAGTGTATTTGGTAACCACTGAAATGATTCGTTATTAGATGACACTGTGCAAAATCATTCCTTCCGTACAGTTAAGTCCATAAGTATTTGGACAGTCACACGATTTTCATGATTTGGGCTCTGTGCACCACCACCACAATCAAGATGTGATTGAAATGCAGACTTTCAGCTTTAATTCAAGGGGGTTAACAAAAATATCATATAAACCGTTAAGAATTACAACAATTTTTATACATAGTCCCCCGATTTTCAGGGGCTAACTGTAGATATGCAGACACAAGCCTTTCCATCTCGCTCAGGGAGACCCTGAGACGAGGTCTGCTAATTACATTCATCAGACACGGTGACAGCATTTGTGCTTTTTTGCTGGATGCCCCTGGGAGAGGCAGGACCCACACATCGCGGATGACGCGGTCGTCCCTTTGTTGAGAGCAGCAGAAATCAGGCCCAGCATCAGGTAAAAATAAACCTGGCCGGGAAGTGTGCTAGTGCGTCTCTACCGCCACCAAACAATGGGAATGGGAGGCCGAGAAGGGCCGAGGACCAACCTCAGGCCAGCCGGTGGCTGCTTTGTGTGGCTTAATGGGTGACCTCGCGTGACCTGGAAGCGCTCCGTCTTCCTGCCACACACCTCTGAGCCCTGGGTCTCCATGGCAACGGACAGGATAGAGTCAGCGGGAGATATGAACGCAGGGGCTGCTGGTTCCTGCGCGGGGATATCCTGCCTTTCAGTGGCATCGCTCCTGTTTGTCCCGCACCGGGGGGCCTCCCTCGCACCCCGTCCCAGGTGACCCATTCATCTCCTGGAGACGCTTGCTAAGGGATCTGATAACGCAGGAGAGGACCTATCCCCGCCCCCCCTGTGCACATACACACACACAAACACACAGAGCATGAAGCAGCTGTCTCTGCTTAAGAGGGACTTGCTGAGAAACAGACTCCAGAAGCCCACTTTCTGTCCCCTGTAGCCATATTCCAGAACTCTTTATATCACCTGTAGCCACATTCCAGAACCCCCTTCCTGTCCCCTGTGACCATATTCCAGAACCCCCTTCCTGTCCCCTGTGGCCATATTCCAGAACCCCCTTCCTGTCACGTGTAGCCACATTCAGAGACAAATAAGGAGAAAATATGGAGAGGCCACTCGTCTTTAGGATGGAGTTCAGAGGCATAGATGGAAAGCCTGCTTTGGTAGGTGAGGAGGATTCTAATGTCAGTGTAAAGCCATTCAGGGTGTGCAGCAAATTAGCATGGTCTCCGGTGTTTGAAATGGTGGGTCATTGCTAGGAGGGGCGCGTTACTTCCGATAACAGCCCGGGTTGGCGGGGGATGAAAGGGCTGGACTCAGAACACTCCGGAACTGCGAGCGAGGGACCGATTCGGACATAGACCATCCCACGGAGGCACAAGGCTCCTCTTCACGGCCCCCTCTATCCCCTTCATTATGTGGGGAGCTGTGCTCAGCATTCTGGTGCATGCACACACACACTCACACACCTCTCTGAGAGCTAAATACAGCCCCTGTCATCCCTCCTGCAGAATGCCAGCTCAGCTGGGACCGTTGAGGAGACCTCATCTCATCACTGCAGTACCACTGCATACAGCACAGACAGACATGCAGGCAGACAGACAGACAGACAGACAGACAGAGGACTAGGCAGATATAATTATACACACAGACTGTCCTGGAGATAGACAGGTAGAACAACATACATACAATAAAAAATAAAGACAGATGCATATGTTAAAGTACAGGCATTGGCCATGCATACAACAATTGTGTGCCATTTTTCAAAATGCTTCAATTAATTGTTTTACAACACAAAGCCCCGATTTACATCAAAAGGTTGGGGATTAAGAACAGGAGCAAGAAAACTTACCCAAAAATATGTGGATCTGCAGAGAAAAGGACAGACAGACAGACATAAATTCATGGAGACTGAGCTGACTACGTTTGCACATTTATAGTATCTGCTCAAGATGGAGAGATGCCATCTGTATGATCACACATACAAAGACATATGCATAGACCAACTGATAACCATTAAAGGAAACTGTGAAATGGAAAATACCAGGTACAACTAGAAACTATATTATATTACACTGTTATTTCCAGTTATACAGGGGAGATGACAGAGGCGGAAACACAGAGAGTAGCAAGGTTCAAATCATTCAACATGTGGTACGTGTATGTGTGTGAGATATGTGTGTGTGCATGCAGTGTGCGTGCGCGCAATATGTGTGTGTGTGTGTGTATGTGTGTGCGATATGTGTATATGCAGTATGTGTGTGGGTGTGTGTGTGTGTGTGTGTGATATATGTGTATATGCAGTATGTGTGTGTATGTGTGTGTGATATATGTGTGTGAATGCGGTGTGTGTGTGTGTATGCGATATGTGTGTGTGTGCATGTGTGCATTGGTGATTACCTCCCACTATCTCTGACCTTCAGCCCAGGCCTTCCATTGGGCATCATTCCCACAAGCAGGCAGCACTTCCTCCACCCCAAGTCCAGGCCTGTGGTGAAAGAGGCCCGTTTCTGAGGTAGCAGCAGGGAGAAAGCGGGTGGGGTGAGGGGTGGGGGGGCGTTCGCTGATGAATGATGTGACTCAGACCTTCCTCTTCACCTCCTTCCTCCCTCTGACCCCCCCACAGAGAAGCAGCCCCATTTTCCCCGCTCTTCTGGCCTGCGTGCTGCTTTTAGGGGTCGTTTATGCAGCCCGCAACACGCACCCCCTCCTCTTCCTGACAGGTGTCCCCATGAAAGGAGCCCCAGTTCAGAGCCGTGGCACGCCGTCAAAGACATGGAATCCGGGGCGGTTGGGGTTTTTGGGGGGGTGGGGGGGGGGGCAGGGTGGTGTTCGGAACGTGTGATGGATAGAAATGGAGGTGAATAGCATGTAAGCACCCGGGGCGGCTGGGGTTTTTTGGGTGGTGGGCAGAGTGGTGTTCGGAACGTGTGATGTATAGAAATGGAGGTGAATAGCATGTAAGCACCCGGGGCAGTTGGGGTTTTTGGGGGGGGTGGGGTGGTGTTCGGAACGTGTGATGGATAGAAATGGAGGTGAAGAGCATGTAAGCACTCGGGCCGGTTGGGGTTTTTGGGGGGGGGGGGGGGTTAGGGGGGTGTTCGGAACGTGTGATGGATAGAAATGGAGGTGAATAGCATGTAAGCACTCCTCGCAGCAGGCGGTTTTGCTCTCAGATTGTTTCCGAAAGATTAAACAAACCCACATACATGCACTCTCAGGTATTACATAGCAGTGGGAAAAAGCCCTATGATGAGGCAAAACCACCGAAACTCAACTGAGAAAGAGGAGGCTCATTAATTTTACTTTCTTAACTACATGGTGAAAAAAATAAGGAGGGAGGGGTGAACACTTCCAGCAAAGCAGTGTCCTGCTGTCTGAAAGACCCCTCTTGTCCGTTTGGTGGATAAAGGGCATTTTCTTTACCTAGATCATACAAAGCCCAAGGGGTCGAACAATGTGCTGAAGTGGAAGGACATGCTGCCGCCTGCTGGTCGGAACTGTGAATGGTAAGCTTTCTTCATGGACTGAGAAGAACGGAACTAAGAGTGTTCCGCATTATATTCCAGGGGGTTTCATTTTTAAAACGTACTTACTTCCGGATGTTGGTGTTGTGAAGGAAAGCAGGCTAACTTTCTTGCCTATATTTAGATAAATGAAGACTAATCCAGTCGTAGCTGAGTGTGTAGCTTGCTGGCAGGTTATGTGGTTTGATAAGTGTGTATGAGTAGAATGTATTAATATTGTCGCTGAGTTATGACTTATACGATTTTACTATATCTAATGTTAGCTAGCTGGCAGTTCTGAAGAGAACCCGAAGTTACAGTACCCTAACGTTTCAGAACAGTTAAATTCTTTCATTACTAAATCATCATATAACATATAAATCATTGAAATCGTGAAAATGTTGCTTGTGTTTCAGAAATGTAGTTATAACTACCACGTTAGCAAGTTGGCTAGAGCTGTATCTGATCAGTAGTGTGGCGGTCATTATGTAGCTAATATTAGTTTGGTTAGCCACCAGAGATGGTGTCTCGAAAGCAGAGGCGCGTTTTGCGGTACGTGGAGGAGGGGAGTCTGTCGAAGCTCAGGTCCTACTTGCGCAAACACCCAGACGTGGACATAAACTTCTCGGAGGGGAAGAAGCAGAGAGGCCCGCTGCACCTCGCCTGCGCGCTGGGGGACGACGCGATTCTCCGTCTGCTGCTGAAGAGTGGAGCGGACCCTCTCCAGAGGGACCGAAAGGGGAACACGCCTTTGCACCTGGCCATCAACCGGGCTCTCAAACACGGCAAACGTGGTGAGGAATAGTGGGCTTGAGTATGAATTGGCTGGATTATTTTCTAGTATTAAGTAATCACATCAGTTCTTAATAAACTAGCTAGAGTAGCGAGCAAAATAAATTCGACGGTGGGTTTCTAACCAGCATGGGAAATAAAGCTAGCAAGGTTATTCCTTTTGGTTCAGTGTGGCATCATTCGGAAATTAGCCAATAGGTAAACACCAGCCTCGTGTTTTGCCTGTATGTAATTTTCTGCAATGCATAAAGTTTTTGGTCACATCCTTTTGCAGTTTACGATGACCTGGTGGTTCCCCTTCGGAAGAGTTGTCCCATCGCCATGGATACAGCAAATAAGGCTGGAATAACACCTCAAGATCTGCTGCAGTGGATGAGAGATGAGCAGGTGTGTGTGAGAGAGGGGATGAGATGCCTTACTAACACAAGTCAACAGAGGGAGCCCAAAACTGCAGAGGAGGTGGCACTGGGGAAGACGCATGTGGTACTAACAGCAGACACATGATTATAAAAATACCTGTATTTTTTGAAAAAAGAATAAATGTACTAGACTTTCCAAACAAGACTTTCCAACTCTGTCCTTGAAAGGCCCGACAGAAGGTATAATTATTGAAATGGACACAGGCTTTGATTTTTACTGTGTTGTAGTTTCAGGAACCGCCAGCAGAGGGTAGCGCCTCAACCACAGCCGACCGTGAAAGAGAGTGGAGGGACAAGCTCCTCGGCGAATGCCAGGACGAGTTCTATGAGACTTTTGGACAGTATGATGACGGTAAGCCCGCGAAAGCTGAACCGCTGGTTGATGAATCTCTCAGGGATATTGTGAGAAATTCACCTGGTGGTTTTCTGTGCCCCCCCCGGCCCCTCCTCCCATGCGCAGATGATTTCCTGCAGGACGACGCGGCGGAGGATTTTGGCGACTGGGCAGACCGGATCCGGCAGGAGTACCTGGGGAAGCAGCGGGCCCGGGCGCAGCAGCAAGCGCCCGCGGCGTCGGGGGGGAGGAAGAGGAGGAGGCAGGAGACGGAGGAGGAGGAGCGCAGCCGGCGGGAGCTGCTGGCCCGGCTAGAGAGGGAGCACGCCGAGTACCTGGCGCGGGCGGCGAGGAAGGAGGAGGAGACACGTCTGAGCAAGAAGCGGCGGTACGAGGAGAGGTGCGCTGCCACCTTCCGTGGAGACTCCGGCTCCGGCTCCTCACGGCTGGGCTACGCCGACATCCCCTGGCCGGCACCCCGTGGCTCCGTGCAGGAGATGGTGGAGGTGATCCTGCACGGCGCAGACCGCACGGACCTGCCCGCCTTCCGGAAGCTTCTGCGGCGCCACCAGGCCATGTGGCACCCCGACAAGTTTGCCCAGCGCTGCGGCGGCCGGCTGGAGGAGGGAGACCGGCAGAGGATCCTGGACACGGTCACTGCGCTCTCGCAGGAGCTCAACAGGCTGGCCCAGAGCATCAGGTGACACACCCACAGGACCAGCTTCCTGTAGAAGGACTGCGCACAGCAGCCAGTCCCCAGACTCCACTCCTGGAGGCCTGGAGACTGACCATTGGTCAGAATCCTGACCCCTAATCTGCCTAGCTGTGTTAAAGCATCTCGGAGCTAGTATGTCCTGATGGTGTAAGCTCTTGGAAATACATTCTAATAAATATTTAATGTGGATCGTCACAATTACAAGTCTGACCTCTTTTACATAGATCAATCTAGAATGTCATTTATTTTGTCTGCTTTTAGCTTTTTTAACTTGGGTGTTTATATGACTTGCACACTGGCGAGAAATGAGTCCCTTTTCATCTAATTTTGCTTTAGGCCTCCCTCTCAGAAGCTGTGCTGTGAATGCTTAAATATGTGGTGTGTCTAAGTTTGCACAGGCTTTACAGGGCCTGCAGGGCTCCCCTCTCACCTATACGCCAGCATCGCAGGTAAAGTGGAGAGAAGCTGTGGGTGAGCCTGCAGCTGGTAGAGCTCCTGGCTGTGGCTCCCAGGTGTGGCTCCCAGGTGTCCAGGCAGTGTCTCCTGTGATGGGGCACCTTCTGTGCCAGCGCCACCTGCTTACCTTGCATCTCAGGGAAGCTATGGGCTGCTTTAAGCACAACAGTGCTCTCTCAGTAGGTATATCAGGTTTTGCTGTAGGACAAAGCAGAATGAATGGGAGAAAAAACACACTGTTATTTACCGTGTACTGCTGTTCAGCCTGTCTGAATTGCATGTGTTTTATCATGTGTTTGGTGCGGGCAGTAGAGAGTGGATGGGATTACAGCCCTGCTGTCTAAACCAGGCCATGGCCCTGTCCTTCAGTATCACTGCAGTGACCTCTCTCTGAAGCCTGGCCATGCTGTAAAGAGGTGTCTGTACCCCTCCTCCACACTCACCTGCTAAGTGAACATCACTACACTGACTGATACAATTATGGAATTGATTTTCCCCCCCTATAATAAATGTTCAGTTGTCCATGAAAAATCTCATAATCCCGTTTTTATTCCGTTATTGTTTTTACACGTAACTGCCCCCTTTGTACCGCCTCATATCTGACAGGGAAGGGAACCGAGCCGCACTGTACTCCCGCAGATTTACGCGAGGCTGACCTGTGAAAGACGCAGAATGAAGGCAGTTTTCTTCTCATAACCGTCCTCTCTTTCTTTGCCACTTAAAGTGAATGAGGCTTTCTTGCTTGGCAATGACTTGATAACTCATGCAATCTGCCTGGGGGTTAACACTTGTGACAAATGTTTTGCTTACAGCTTCGTGCACCGTTTTGATTGTTTTTAGGTCAACCGATAAGATGCCTAACAGTTCGGTCTTTGTATCTTTTTCAGTTAAATTTGGTCCAACATTTTAAAATAAAAGATTTGGCAGAAACCGAATCCTTCTGGAGATTTTAAGTAGGTTCCTCTATAAACCGTTCTGATCGTTTGAAGACCGAGGCAAGTGTTAGTTCAGCCGAAGGTTGATGAACGTCAATTTAACGCCTGAAAAAATTTCGTCTGCAACTTGCAAGCTTAAATTTGCTTTATGAATTGTACAGGATTGTCTTGTTGGTATAAACAGCTGATTGCTCTTACAGTTATTTTTCATTATTTTCATCTTAAAACGCGTCTCTTCCACAACAGGTTTTTGATTTTAGTTTATGTGTAATTATATGAACACGAGGCTTTAGACAGGGGCAGTATCCTAACAAAGGATTTCCCTGGCATAATACACAGCTAATGAAGTTGTGACCTGAAAGACCAATCAGCCACCGACGTGTAAACGCGGTTGCAGTCTCCCTGACCGCAGCTTAATTGGTCATGGAACAACACCAGACCGCAGCTGGTCAGAAAGACAGCGCTCCGCGTTCAAACTGGGAAAAAAAGAGACAAAACAGAGGGCATTTTAATCATCCAACCAAATCCGTTTAAACGAATGGAGGCACTGGGCCATTATTTATTACGCCTGAATGTGCCAATTTAATATCTACAGGATGTTCTGCAGCGATGTGGACACACTCTGGTACCGACTGGCATTCTTGCTTTTTTTCGTTGCGTCGATAAGACGTGCCGTGCGCCAGAATACACAGCTTCCACTCTAAAAAGCCACTTTAATCTACACGTCTAGCTGGCAGCACACTATTTTTGTCTTTTGTTCTCCGTCGTGCATCTGCCTTTCTCTGTCTACCTTGGTAGGTAGCCAGACAGCCAGCTAGCTTGCGTTGTTGTTTTAGCAACGGTGTATTATCATGTAGGGCTGCATGCTCGTTCTAGCGATCTGTCAAAGCTCCGTCTGTTTGCGCCTAAGCTACCTTGTTAGCTGTTCTGCTCTTAACATTTCCTAGCCAAGACACAAAACGGATTTGTATATCTTCTAATTGAATTGGTTTCCAGCTAGATCGGTAATCTAACGTGTGCAGACCAATCCCAGCTCATGCAGAATTGTGGAATCTCGAGCTGTCAATGCTGGTTCGGTCCTGGATGACAAAATGATCAAACGTTAGTTCGTGTTTAGCTTGACAAAATATTCAAATGTCGGTGCTCCGCATTTAGCTAGCAAGAAGGCTGGCTAGCCATCGTCTTGCGCACGTTGCCCGAAGACAGAAAATACGTGTCACTGATTAATGACTAAGGTACGGTTATTTTAGCTGCGAAATCGGAGGCGTGCAGGTAGCTAGCAGTTAGCTGCCTATTTTATCCAGCTGACTAGGCTGGTTGTCTTATTGTAAGCAAAGGGACGGGCCGATAGCGAGAAGATGGGGTCGATGTTTCGGAGTGAGGAGATGTGCATGGCCCAGCTCTTCCTCCAGTCAGGCTCGGCGTACGACTGCATCAGCGAACTGGGAGAAATGGGTCTGGTCGAATTCCGAGATGTAAGTAAGTACGTTTGGCAGCTAATCGATTTTGTTTATTGGTATTGCTGTTATTTTTATTACACTTAACACTTACCTTCATTTAGGATAATATACGAGATAGACTAGAATGTAACTTCCATGGAGAGATATATTCTTTACTAATAAAACACTGATATATACCAATTGAATCACACAGACAAATGCTGAATGATATGAAGTCCACCTCGACTGGTTCTCTTTGTGTCTGGGGTCGTGAATAGGGGATTAATGCAAATCGGGTTTTCTACTGACTGATCAGACGAGTGTTGGAGCGCTTGCCTTTCTCTTTCTGTTACCAGTTAGAGTTGATCTGCATAGAATTCGGCTAAATCATAGAAACCGGGCTCAATAAAGTGGCACTTCTCAGTGAGCACTACTGCTCGGAAGGGTTGCATGCCGCTGGGAACATACACAGCCAACTGAAAGTCTTAATAAAGTCTACTACTCTAGCTGACCACAGTTCGTCATATTCAAATCATTATTCACCTGTATGTATTAAGGCTTTTTGACGGGCACGATATCGTGCTTGGTTAACACAAGAAAGATGCCTTTCAGAAAAGGTGTGCGTGTGAGACGGAGACAGACAGCGACTGAGAGTGAGTGCTTTCACGTCTGGGACAGCTTTAGAAGGGACGTGTTCTGTTTAATTGACTAGATCAGATCGCTCATATTAAGTTTTCAGTGCAGGTATCAGCACAGACCCTGGGTTTTATTGCTGCAAGTAATTTCTCCCTTCAGCAACTTCTCCTGGATCAGTATCAAAATCGGATAATTAAAATGTTGGGGTTAGAACCGGGGACGGGGGGGTTACACGATCGCAGATCTGTTGTGGGTTACCCGGTGCGGGCTTGTGACGGAGAGGGTGTCGACCACCCTGCTCTCCTCGTTTCAGCTCAACCCCAGTGTCAGCTCCTTCCAGCGCAAGTTCGTCAGCGAGATCAAGAGGTGCGAGGAGATGGAGAGGATTCTGGGTAAGGCACAGCTGTTTCCGTGAGCAACGTGGTGGAGCTAAAAGCATGGTAGAGCTTTTTTTTTCTGCTACTTTGAATATGTGCAAATTAATTTGCCAGTGGGCTAAAGGCATGACAGCAGCCTTGCAATGGTTTGAGATAATAGAGACTCAGGGATGCAGTTTGGTGTAGTTTAAAGAATAGGGCTTGTAACCCAAAGATTGCGAGATTAATTGCTGATGGGGCATTGCTGTTGTACCCTTGGGCAAGGTACCTCTCTCGAATAGCCTCAGTAGACTGTATAGATGAACAACATATAAATTATAAGGAGTGCATGTCGCTCTGGATAAGAGTGTCAAATGTAACATAGCTGTAATACACTCTGGTTTCACCGCATGGCACTAGTAGAAGCCTGGATCAAACCAAAACAGGTGTCATCTTCTTAGTTTGATTGCTGCAAGATTACCCTTTTGCTCTTTACATGTAAGGAGCAACACGTTTTCCTGTCCACGGTCATCTACATTGTACCACTTCACATTTCCTCATGTATATGGGTCAGCTCATGAAGTCAGTCTATCTGAGCCCTTCTTTCAGTGATCCACCAATGGCTGATCTTTTGGCTGATCAGCTGACTTGCAAAGCCACTGACTCTGGTCTAGGTGTGGTGCTCTAGTTTGCTGAGCTGTGGGGAGGGATGGAGGTGTGCAGCCCTTGGGCACATAGGCCCCATTTCAGAAATTCATTTTTGGATCATCCCTATTGTAGACCATGAAACCAACCCACAGAAGCTGTAATTAAGCAGTGCATATTATTTAAATATTATTTTATTAACTTAGTTAATACAAGTTCTCTTTGCACAAGTTCTCTTACACAAGAGAAGTAAGCAGACATTTTATGCAGTCTGCGAATTCTGTGATTAGTGGTAGTTTGGGGGAGAAAAAAAGAAGAAGCGTTCTAAATCGGGGCTGTGCTAAAATGGCTTTGTGAATGTGGGCCAGGGGTGTAAGACGGTGCAGGTAAGGCCGAGTCGGCGTGCTGTAACGCTGCATTTATGTGTCAGGGTATCTGCTGAGGGAGATCAGGAAAGCGGGAATTCCCCTGCCAGACGTGGAGGTCAGTCCGGTTGCCCCTCCGCCCAGACAGGTGCTGGAGATCATGGTGGGTCCCTTCCGCCTCTCTCTCTCCCTTCCTCTGTCTCTCTTTCTCTCTGTCTCTCTCTGTATCTCTCCCTCTCTTTCTCTCTCTGTCTCAGTCTGTCTATCTATCCATCTGTCTATCTGCCTCTCTTGCTCTCGTTCTCTCTCTCTCTCTCGTTCTCTCTCTCTCTCTCCCTCTGTCTTTCTCTCTGTCTGTGTGTGCTATGCTTCAAAGCTGGCATGTGTCTGAACTGTGTTTGTGGTTCTGAGTTGGCCGTCTCTGCAGAGCTATTAGCTTCAGATTTTAAATTCACACATTATTCCACAGTACTGGAATTTTAAGCACCTGAGTCATGTTTTTCGCTGGTCACACAGAAGGTGTGTTGTTCTTGTCTGAAGTGTGTAATAAATACAGTAGAAGTATCCCTGGATGGTGTGATTGATGGTGGTGATCATATGTGACTGTGGGGTAAAAGAAGATGGACAGCATATATGTAGTACACAGTTGTGACTGCGGATGGTGTGATTTAGGGAGTTACCTGTATGGTGTATGGTAGTGACCATGTGTTTTGTAAATGTACTGACTCTGTGTGATTTCAATGATGGCGGTAACCTTGTTGCAGTAGTAACCATGTGTAGTGTAAGAGGTCGCACTGACCACCCAATGATTTCAGAGGCAGTGATGATCATATTTCAGTCATGACTGAATGAAATGAAATTTATGGTACTAACCTGCATGGTTTCACAGACAGTGGTGATAATGTTACAGTAATAACCTTGTTTGGTGTAATTGATGGTGATAACCATGATAGATGGTGGTGATTGTATTGCTGTCTTGACTTTGTGTAGTGTAATTGATGGTACTGGCTGCATGGTTTACAAACAGATACAGCTGTGTTCATGTAGTGTCTGTGTGTGGTATAATTGATAATGCTGACTATACATGGTTCACAGGCGGTTGTGAGGTGACCGTGTTTGAAGTACTGGCCCTGTTTGGTGTGATTAATGGAACTGACCGTGCGTGACCATGCGTTCTGTAGAAGCTGTGTTTACAGTACTGACCATGTGAATGATTGTACATGGCTCACAGACAGTTCTGTGTTGACTGTGTTTTGAGTACTGACCGTATTAGCGGTACTGACTGTGTTGGCGGTACTGACTGTATTAGCGGTACTGACTGTGTTGGCGGTACTGACCGTGTTGGCGGTACTGACCGTGTTGGCGGTACTGACCGTGTTGGCGGTACTGACCGTGTTGGTGGTACTGACCGTGTTTGCGGTACTGACTGTGTTTGTGGTACTGACCGCGTTTGCAGTACTGACCTTTTTTGTGGTATGATACTCACCGTGTTTGCGGTACCGACCATGTTTGCAGTACTGACCATGTTTGCAGTACTGACCATGTTTGCAGTACTGACCGTGTTTGCGGTACTGACCGTGTTCGCGGTCTCCAGGAGCAGCTGCAGAGGCTGGAGGTGGAGCTGAGTGAGGTAGCCAGGAACAAGGAGAAGCTGCAGAGGAACCTGCTGGAGCTGATGGAGTACGCCCTGATGCTGAAAGTCACCCGCGGATTCGTGCACCGAAGCGAGGTGGGTGGGTGGACACCATCGTTTAAAGGCCAGGTCAAAGGTCAAAGTCCTATCTCCAAGCCCCAGACCGGGCCTGGTCCCAGAGCTGAACTCTGATGGTGTTGGTCATTTTGAGCCTGCTGTTGGGCTGTATCAGAGCTGGGACAGCTGTCGAGAGGTGAAGTCAACCGCACATACCATTAAAGAAAGCTTCTCAAGAGACTCCTTTTTAAAGACATCATTATTTCAGATACTATGATCATCACCATTGGAGCAGTCTCAGACAGGTAATGGATATATATTATAATGACCCACTCGGTCAGCTGGACACTAGCACGGCTTTATAGAGGAGTAATGGATATGTATTGTAATGACCTATTCGGTTAGCTGAATGCTAACATGACTTTGAAGAAAGCTAATGGATATGTATTGTAATGGCCCATTCAGTTAGCTGAATGCTAACACAGCTTTATAGAAGTGTAATGGATGTGTATTGTAATGACCCATTCGGTTAGCTGAATGCTAACATGGCTTTGAGTGAGCATTCTGCTGATTGACTGACCCAGCTGTCTCCTCTATGGCCCCCAGCGGGACCGCCTGGGACCCCAGTATGAGGAGTTCCCCTTCCTGGAGAAGGACTCTGTGACGGGCTGCACCAGCATGCAGCGGCTGGGAGCCAAACTGGGGTGTGTAGCGCAGGGGTGCAGCGCCCCCTGAACGCTGTCCTGTATCTGTGTCATAACCACACACGTGTGTATGCAAGTGCCTACACAAATACACATTCAGACTCAAACACTGATACACATTCACACTCAAACAAACTGACACAGTCGTACAGACATGCAGTTTGTGGAATTAATGAAATGAGGAAATTATGCAGAATATAAATTGAAATGTGAAGGGCTCCCTCACACACTGTGCTGGAGTCTGCACTGGGCAGTCTGGCTCCTGCTCTCCTCAGTCATCAGAAGTCTTTTGCTGTGTGCTGTAAGTCTCGTCTTGCTGTGACTGACAGGTGTCTGAAATGACTAACTGTAAAATGTAAATATAAAACTCCACAGAAGCCCACACACCTCATCTTGAGCCATGCGCCATTTCATAAGTTCTCATCCATTCAGCCGCTCAGGGAAATGGTAGAGTGTACAGAGGAGATGTGTCTGGTTTCCTCTTCCTCACAGCGAACGAACTTATGATAGCTGTGATGTAGGGTTGACTTTGTGTAGTGTGAGGTAAGGATGACCACACTGACAACGTCCAATCAGAATCCAAAAATGCATACCCCAAACTGTATGGCACTGCCATTTCCATACTGCGGTAATGGTGCAAACACACAGCCCATGAAGACGATGGTGGTTCGGGTGCGAGTGTCCTGAGGCGGGGAGGGTATGTGACCGTGTCTCCATCCTGCAGGTTTATCTCCGGCCTGATCCAGCGTGCCAAGATGGAGGCCTTCGAGCGCATGCTGTGGAGGGTGTGCAAAGGCTACACCATCCTCAGCCACTCCGACACGGACGAGAGCGTGCAGGACCCCGACACGGTGAGGCGGCCGTTACACTGCCTTACACTGCGTTATGTTACATTACATTACTCTGCATTACATCCCATTACATTACACTACACTACATTACATTACTGTCATTTAGCAGATGCTTTAATCCAGAGCCCCTTTAATCCAGAGAGGTTACAACTTTATCCATTTGTACAGCTGGATATTTACTGAGGCAGTTCTAGGTTACATACCTTGCCCAAAGGGTACTACAGCAGTGCACCAGTGGGGAATCAAATCGGGAACCTTTCGGTTGCGAGCCCTGCTCATTGCTACTATACTGCACTGCCACCACGCTCTATCACGTTTGGTCTGAGAGCCGAAGACCGAAGAAATCCGAAGACTGCACGTGGTCGCATGCTCATATGTAGTTACTGGGGGTAACAGTTCTGTAATAGGTCTTTGTGTTGGTTAAAATGGTGGCTGTTGTAGGCAGATATGTCACACTGTTTTGCAGCTTCATCCTTATTCTCTGTGTTACTCACTGCCCTGCTCCTGTTCTTGTTCTCTCCTGTGATCTCCCCACGATCGCTTTGTGAGTCACTCTGGATAAGAGCATTTCTTTGTCAAATAAATAAATAAAGAAAGAATAACTGGCCCTTTGTTAGTTACACTGTTCTGTGCTCTGGATACGGTTATTTATCTTATTGTGGAACACAAGAGAAATTACAGTGAATTTAGGGATGTGGTGCTTATCTTAGAGAGAGTACCGTATATTTTAATGTGCTGCTTTATTCCCCAGGTCTCCCTCTGTGCTGCACGGTTTGATATGCCTTCTGATTTCTCTGGTGCTAAGATTAGATCAAAAAGTGTACGATATCCTATCGCTGTGTTTTTGTTCTGTGGCTACTTCCGCGGATCTCGTGTAGTGGTGTCCTCATGGAAGCGGCCTCCTATTGAAGATGCACACTAATGCTAAATATAGCAGGGTCTGGGAGGCACCTGCATTGCAGATCTCTATCGGCACCTCAGCCTCCGAGATTCTCAGAGCCCGGCCCTTTTTCTCTCTCCGTTTCCAGGGGGAGGTCACCAAGAGCGTCGTCTTCCTCATCTCCTTCTGGGGGGATCAGATTGGCCAGAAAGTGCAGAAGATCTGTGATTGGTCAGTGGCAATGGCAGTCCGCCAGAGTGGCAGTTGTGCATTACTTGTTCTTAACCTGAGCTGTTACTGGTTATAACAAACGGTGATTATGCCCAGAATAGGAATAGTTATACTCCAGCTGCGTTTACTGCGATTGCTGTTACTGCTACAAATAATTGTAATAATAATAAGAATGCAATAATACTATATTATAATGAGTAGATATTATTTGTTGAATAATAATAAATACTACTAATTGTTATCACCATTGCCCTAATTAATAGCAACAAAACAACATATTACAGTCATGAGGCATGACAAGTTTCATCCAAAACAAAATGTGCAGTCATTTTACAAAGGTCCTCAATGCCTCCATAGCATTGATTTCTGTCTGGGTTTCTGTTTTGGTTTTGTCTCCTAGTTACCACTGTCATCTGTACCCACACCCTGACAGTGCGGAGGAGAGAGAGGATGTGATGGACAGCCTGAGGACTCGAACCCAGGACCTGCAGACGGTAAGCTTGCCGCTCTGCTCCACAGACCTCAGCAACTAGCCTGCTCTCTATTAGAAACTGAAAATGAATGTTTATATTTGTGTGTGTGTGTGTGTGTATGTGTGTGTGTGTGTGTGTGTGTGTGTGTGCGCGCACACACACTTCTTCATCATCTTCATCATCAAAATCTGATTAAGGATACAATGCATTTTACTACGCATATACCAAGTCATTAGTTTAATATTTTGTGGAAGCCCCACTGGCTTTAATGAATGATACACAGATGGTAGTGCATCACCCATGCGGTGATTACAGCTGTCTAGCAGGATTCCAGGGATCTGCTCATGTACTGCGATTGCAGTTTAGTTCCAGCGGTTCCAAGTGCCATTTAACACTGTCAAAGCCCTAGTTCCCTCAGTTCTGCCTTCACACTGACAGCACAGCGACAAGTGGCACTGTCCAATTATCCTACACATCAATTCAAAAGCACTTTCTCGGTACAGGTGTGCTTTTATGAATGAGGTAAGTCAATATTTTTGTCTGCCGTTGTTTCGTATTCCCTATTGGTTTGACTGTTTCCTGTTGATTTAGAGCAGTATGGTCCAGTGTCTGACATGGTTTACACGCAGCTCATGTGTGATTCCTTGTCTTCCCCTGTCAGGTTCTTCACAGGACAGAGGACTACCTGAGACAGGTGCTGGACAAGGCCTCGGAGTCCGTCTGCACCTGGGTCATCCAGGTGAAGAAGATGAAGGCCATTTACCACATCTTGAACCTGTGCAGCTTCGATGTCACCAACAAGTGTCTCATTGCCGAGGTGTGGTGTCCCGTCAATGACCTGGCTGCCCTACGGAGGGCCCTGGAGGAGGGCTCGGTGAGTGAGGGCACAGACTCTTAAGGTGACCTGTCTAACCTAGGTCAGCTACACCTGAGGCATTCCCATTGAACTGCCCTAACTGTCAGTGAGCTGTACCTGAGATGTTTCCACTGACCTGCTTTAGCTGTAGGTGAGCTATATCTGTGTCCACTGACCCATCTTACTAATAGGTTAACTGCACCTGAGCTATTTCCACTGAACTGCCCTAGCTGTACCTTACCTATACCTGAGGTGAATTAGATGGTGTTTACACAGCAGACAGAACTAGAGTCTATGTTGGCCAATTCCCGGTATATTGATAGGTTGGTTTGACAGCATGTGAATAAAGCAGAATTTGTTGTGTGTGTCTTGTGTAGAATGCGATATCACCAGTCTTTCTTAAGGGTTTCATTTAACACCTATTCTGCTGTCTGGATTGGTCCAAACAAGTCAGTGATTAACATCGTAGCTCCACCCATCATGGAGTTCAAGAAACTTCACTGTTCCATCAATACCCCACTAGTCCCAGGCGTCTGCCCCTTTAGGGAATATCTCACCACTTATCGTTACAGTATTGATTGATGAATAATAGCACACTGTATAATTAAGGTTGCCATCAACTCAGTGTGTGTGTGGTGGGCCACGGCTGTGTTTGAGTCAGCATTGAGGTGTTACTGTTCTGTCCCCCCAGCCCCCCAGCTGAAAGGTGTTTTTGTTTTTTTCCCCCCGTGTCAGAGAAAAAGCGGTGCCACCGTCCCTTCCTTTGTGAATCGTATCCCCAGCAGTGGTACTCCTCCCACCCTCCTAAGGACCAACAAATTCACCTCGGGCTTCCAGAACATTGTGGATGCCTACGGAGTGGGGAGCTACAGAGAGGTCAACCCAGGTGAGTGCACACGAGGCCAGCGCTCCGTGCCGGACAGGCCTGAAGAACCTGTGCAGTCTTAGGACATCCTAACCTTTTGTTTGTCTTCCATGCGTCTGTTAAACTGGATAAATACTCAAGGCAGTGTTTGAAATGAAAAATTATTCTTTCCATTGCTTAATTGCAACCATGGATCCTTTAAACGTTTGCTTCTGTTTAAAAAACAGCCTGATTTGAATAATAATGCAAAGTTTGATGTTAGTAATGGATCGGGGGAGTTTTGATCCTTGAATGTTTAGTTGCATACTGAACCAGCAGCAACATATGTGTGGTGTGTTTAACTCAGAGGTCTTACAGCTGGTGGATGCCTCCTTTCTTTGTTGTCATGACGTTTGTGTTTGTGTGACAGGTCCATACACCATTGTCACCTTCCCCTTCCTGTTTGCGGTGATGTTCGGGGACCTGGGCCATGGCCTTGTCATGGCGTTCTTTGCCCTCTGGATGGTGCTGTGTGAGAAGGACCCCAAGGTGAAGCGCAGCAGGAGTGAGGTGAGAGGATGGCAGCCCGTACGGTGGGCGGTATTGTCTGTCCAGGTTTGCCTTTCCATTGCTGAGTTTCCAGTTTTACGTCTCTAGTGTCCACTGTTGGGTTATCAGAGTTGTTTTTCCAGTGTTGTGGTGACTCACTCTTGTTTTTTTTTTCAGATCTGGAACATGTTCTTTGAGGGCCGCTACATCATCCTGATGATGGGGCTGTTCTCTGTCTACACTGGACTCATCTACAACGACTGCTTCTCCAAATCACTCAACATCTTCAGCTCAGGCTGGAGTGTGAGGGCCATGTTCACCGAGCAGCAGTGGACGTGAGTCACACCTGCACACCTGCACACACACAAACACGCACACATTTACATACAGCCACACGGATATAATCTCACACATGCAAGCACGCAAAAACCCACACACATACACAGACACACACAGTTTAATATCACAGCACATGCACACATGTACGTGGTCACACACATATAATCTCACACACATGCAAACACATATGCATACTCATGTGTGCATACACATTATCAGAAACACACTTTCACATCCTTATTTAATCACACACACACACACATGCTGAATCACACGCAGACTTTGAGGAGGTGAGGAGAAAGAATAGGAGTCAGTGATCAGACACATTGTTCTTTGTTGAAAATGCGTGTGATTCAGAACCTTCACCTCCGTGTTCTCGCCTCATGCTCCCGGAAAGGAATGAAACTCTGCGCTCAAACGCCTTGCTCACCCTTGACCCAAATGTCAGCGGGGTCTTCAATGGACCTTACCCTCTCGGCATTGACCCGGTGAGTCGTCCCCCCCCATTTTGCGCACACACACTCACAGACACGCTCACACATATACACGCACACACACACAGAAACACTGCTCAGCCTTCCTGTAACACTTTGTAATAAATATTACAGTAATGTCTTGTTTAGCAAGCAGGATGCATTCCAAAATTCACATTATACCATGTGGGAGGTGTGTTTCTGGCAGCTGCATTTATTATAAATTTATTATGATTGAAATGGATGATTCATGTTGCAGCTCTCAACAGCATTTTGCTATACATGGGTTGCTGTGCATGATTGATTTGATTATGATTGCTAGGTCTGTCAGAGATATTAATCAAGTTTGTGCACATCAGCCATCTTAGCCTCTGTCTTCAATTAACCATTCTATATGCTGACACTTGGACCTTAATCCAGAGAACTGCACCTGCATACAGTATTAGCATTACGGACGTGTAGATATTTTGTGCTCCCTATAGCTCTCCTCCTCTCTCCCCCAGATCTGGAACATGGCGTCAAATCGTTTGACTTTCCTGAACTCCTACAAGATGAAGATGTCAGTCATCTTGGGTGTCCTCCATATGAGCTTCGGGATTGTTCTGGGCATCTTCAACCACATGTGAGTTACCTGTCTGTCTCTCCCCGGAACTGTCAGGAAGGGCTCTAAGGCTAGGGTGTAGTATAGCTCATAACTGCATAGCTGCTCATAACTGCAGTTAGACTTCCAGTTATATGGCTATTCAATCTCAGACCTTCTGACATGTGCCCATTATAAATAAAAAAGTAAAATAAAAAAATACAATTGCCAACATATAAAATAATTTAAAAATAGTGAACATTTTAAAGGAATTGCTAGACAATGTGTGTTGCATTTCTGGTAAGGAATCGTCGTGTGACAGACACAGTTTAGATTCCTGGGAACATGTTTCAGACATTTAAATAGAACGATAATCCGAAGGTTTCTGAGAGAAGGGGATATGGCTGTTGTCATGGTGACATGGCAGTTAAAGACGCCACGCTGTTCCGTCTGTCCTGTCTGTGCGGATATACTGTCCACTGCACCCCCCCCCATCAGAGCCACGACTGCACAGCTGCGTCACTCTCAGTGAGCTCTGATTGGTGCAGAGACGAAGCAGGGGACGCTCTCGCGACGCCAGGGATTGGTTGAGTTTTTATCTCGCCTCTGTCATCTGAAGGCTTTATTTAGACACTGTGCCTCATTGCCTCTATCCCCAGGAGAAACTCAGTCACTGATGACAAAAACTCCCAACTCTAAAGATAACTCTAAAGAAGAATCACGTTTTACTGTGATGGCTTTAATTTAGAAACGCAATTTTAAAAATAAGACAGTGGTGTGCAAGCTGTGCTGTCTTTACCTGTAATGTATTACACACCTGGGACAGTGGTTCCAGATTACGCTAAAGATTAACTGTTGAGGGAGAAAGTTTAATTTATGAAATGGTCCCCTGACAGCACTCCACTGTACCTGTTATTAAAATCAGTATTAAAATATATGAAAATTTGAAAAATACTTCCAAAACCTGCAGGACTGGTAAAATATGTATCTCTTTGCTTCAAGCAAAATTCTCTGTCTCTGAGGGAGACCCTCCTTCCAGCAGACATAGCCACTGTATGACGCTGCTCTCCTCTATAAGACTTTGCCACAACTTCAGGACAGACAGTACAACCATCACTGCCTGTTTTATAATGTGCTCCACTGAGTAAAGGATAAAAAGGCAGTGGCGATGAAGCCCTTTGGGAGGCACTCTGAAACGCTGGCTATCCTGGCGCAGGTGTGGGGGTCGGGGCTGCCTCTCCACTGGAGCTCAGGCTGCCGTGACACAGTAGGAGAGTTACCTCTACAATAGCGAGCGATTAGCATTTAGCGCTTAGCGTTTAGCACTTAGCCTGTGCTCCTCCTCTCGTCTCCTCCCCTCGCAGGCACTTCCGGCAGAAGTTTAACCTGTACCTGGTGTTCCTGCCTGAGCTGCTCTTCCTGCTGTGTCTCTTCGGCTACCTGGTCTTCATGATCTTCTTTAAGTGGCTGGCGTACTCCGCGCAGGACTCGCGCCTGGCCCCCAGCGTCCTGGTGCACTTCATCAACATGTTCCTGATGAAGGGGGACGGAGAGCGCCCCCTCTACCCTGGACAGGTGCGTCCCAGGTGCCCCGGCCACACCCCTCCTCTGCAGTGTGTAGTGAGACATTACTGAAAGAGGCCATATGAGTGAAACGCTCAAATATTGAGGTGCCTTGAGATGCTTTAGAGGGGTTATGTTATTGTACCTGTCCTCCTGACCCTCTCTGACCATACGCGTCCTCTCTGACTCTCTCTGCTCGTACCTGTCCTTTCTGATCATACCTTTCTCCACAACCCTATCTGCTTGTCTCCTGCTGACTCTCTCTCTGCTGGTCTCTCTCCTGGTCTCTCTCCTGCTGACTCGCTCTCTGCTGGTCTCTGTCGTCCTCACTCTCTCTGCTGGTCTCTCTCCTGCTGACTCTCTCTCTGCTGGTCTCTGTCGTCCTCACTCTCTCTGCTGGTCTCTCTCCTGCTGACTCACTCTCTGCTGGTCTCTCTGCTGGTCTCTCTCCTGCTGACTCGCTCTCTGCTGGTCTCTCTCAGATGGCTCTGCAGGTTCTGCTGCTGGTGATTGCGCTGCTGTCTGTGCCAGTCCTGCTGCTGGGGAAGCCGATCTACCTGTACTGGCTGCACCACGGAGGCCGCAGTCAGGGCTCCTACAGGGTGAGTGTGTGCGTGTGCAGGTGTGTGTGCGTGTGCAGGTGTGTGTGTGTGTGTGCAGGTGTGTGTGTGTGTGTGCAGGTGTGTGTGTGTGTGTGCAGGTGTGTGTGTGCGTGTGCAGGTGTGTGTGTGCGTGTGCAGGTGTGTGTGTGTGTGTGTGCAGGTGTGTGTGTGTGTGTGCAGGTGTGTGTGTGTGTATTGACAGTGTGCTGTACTCCGCAGGGCTATGAGAGAGTGCAGAGGGGTAGTGTGGAGGATCTGTCTGTCACTCTGTCCCATGACCTGGAGGAGGGAGTCAGTCACAGTGACCACCCCACTGGCCGGGAGGCCCAGCCGGAGGTCAGCATCTCCCTGTGGTTCCTGTCCGGAGCTTTAAGTTCACAGCCCATTAGCAGTCCTGGGACAGACTGTGGGTAGAGTGCAGTGCGGAGAGCTCTGTCTCAGCTCCGTCTCAGCTGCCTCTCAGCCAGGCTGTGGTAAAGTAACAGCCGTGTCTCTCTGTCTCTGCAGCAGTTTGACTTTGGAGACGTGCTCCTTCACCAGGCCATCCACACCATTGAGTACTGCCTGGGCTGCATCTCCAACAGCGCCTCCTACCTGCGGCTGTGGGCGCTGAGCCTGGCCCACGCCCGTGAGTACAGCCCAGCTCTGCTTCCTGTAGGGACAGTCAGCCAATGAGCTCACATTTTAAAGTGGATCCCAATATGACACAAACGCAGGGCTGAGCACACACGCATGCACTCCTTTTGTGACGAACAATGAGGTAATTCCAGTGATATTAAGGAGAGAAGTTGCCCAGTGTGGATGGAGAATGTTAGAATGTTTCATGTCAATGAAAGACCTGACTCTCTGATTCTGCCTGTCTGTCGCTCTCTGTGTCTTTCTCTCCCTCTCTCTCCCTCCCTCTCTCCCTCTCTTTCCCTCCCTCCCTCTCTCCCTCTCTGCCTCTCTCTCTCTCTCTCTCTTTCTCTCTCTCTTTCTCTCTCTCTCTCCCTCTCTCTCTCTCTCTCCCCCTCTGCCTTTCTATGCCTCTCTCTCTCTCTCTCTCTCTCTCTCTCTCTCTCTCTCTCTCTCTCTGCCTCTCCCTCTCTCTCCCTCTCTCCCTCCCTCCCTCTCTCTCTCTCTCTCTCTCTCTCTCTCTCTCTCTCTCTCTTCCTCTCACTCTCTCTCCCTCCCTCCTTAGCTCTGCCCCCCCTGCCTTTCTATGCCTCTCTCTCTCTCTCTCTTTCTCTTTCTCTCTCTCTCTCTCTCTCTCTCTGCCCCCCCGCGTCCCTGTGTTTCAGAGCTGTCGGAGGTGCTGTGGACCATGGTCCTGCGTGTGGGGGTGCGTGTGGACTCCAGCGTGGGGGCGGTGTTCCTGGTGCCCGTTTTCGGTGTCTTCGCCATCCTCACTGTGGCCATCCTGCTGCTGATGGAGGGACTGTCTGCCTTCCTGCACGCACTCCGACTACACTGGTCAGTCTCACACACATATACACACACACACACACTCTGCTTCACACACACACACACACACACACACACACGCGCACACACGCACACACACTCTGCCTCACACACGCGCACACACACACACACACACGCACACACACTCTGCCTCACACACACACACACACAGACTCTCTCTCTCCCGTACACACATGCACTTGCAAAACACACACTGTTTCATGTATACATCTTATTCTCTCACACTCCTTGATCTCTCACGTGTGGCCATTTCCACTCATTTTAAATCAAAGGGAAAAAGGCAGAAATTTGACGTAGAAGATTTGATCCAAGATCTCCATGGTGGAGAATGCTTTGTGTCCCTGAATGCATGGCCACGCTGTTGATCCGGTACCGGTGACTTTGTCCGGACCTACGGTGGCCATTTCCGACTGCGTCATCCATGGCTTCACTTCTCCTCTCCTCTCCACAGGGTGGAGTTCCAGAACAAGTTCTACAGCGGGACGGGCGTCAAGTTTGTCCCTTTTGCCTTCTCCCTGCTGCCTTCCAGCGTGGATCAGGAAGGCCTGATGGAGGATGTGGTGCTGTAGCCGGGGAACGGAGAGAGAGAGAGAGAGAGAGAGAGAGAGAGAGAGAGGCACATCCCCGAGCCTCATATCTCTGCTCATATCACATCCAGATTCTTTTCTATCAGATCAGCTCACTGCACTGACTGCTGTGCACAAATGCAGCCAAGTCCCATTTTTTCTTTTCGGAATTCGGCCACTCTGCCCAGATCTCTACGTACCGACCCCTTCTGTCCACAAGATGTCGCTGATTCTCTGGTGGTGTTCTGTGTTTAAAAGGTGACTTCCAGTGTGTTCCACCACGCTTTGGCAGGGGGCTTTTTTGGATAAGGGGCAAGCGGAGGTGGGTGCGCTTGGTCTTCACATGAAGGCCAAGATAAATTCATTTAAATGCCACCTCAGAACGAAGTTCAAAGTGCTTAAACCTTTTATTGCTGTTAAGCTACCTGTGCTGCATTTGACGTAAGCTTCCGGAGGAAAAGGTAACATTTGCTGGGAGTTGTTCTGTGCGTCCTCGTGATATGGATGTGTGTGTACAGTGTAGCGTTAGATGCACCTTCAGCACTTTGTAAGAGACCCTCCCTCTTTGCCAACATATCAGCTCTGGGTCAGGGTCAAAGGTCAGCCAGGGTAGTTGTTTAATAAAGGACCAGGTACGGTTTTCAGTTCATCAGTTTGTTTAACTGAACCTTGAATTTGAACTTTTCCCATCTGATCCGAAGTCATACCATAC
The DNA here is from genome assembly GCF_013368585.1 of Megalops cyprinoides. Classification (NCBI taxonomy): domain Eukaryota; kingdom Metazoa; phylum Chordata; class Actinopteri; order Elopiformes; family Megalopidae; genus Megalops; species Megalops cyprinoides. Next base: position 38,212,027 of record NC_050587.1, on the reverse strand, counting down.
AACATATCATATTGAACAACACCAGTCATATTAAATAACATAACGTATACATGCTTGACCTTGGTTATCTTTATAGTCAGTGTTTACGAGTTCGAATTGGAGAAGTAAATGGAAAATTTTTACCTCTTGAGCTGAAACGAAAGGCCTAGTTAAAGACTCAATATTAGGATACACACGACAAGGAACAGCTTTGCATGTGTTCGGGTAGTTTCCAAATGAGCTGCAGAACCTGTTTCCTCCAGTAGGTGGAGACAATGCCTCTTGAAATTTATTGCCGGGTCCATTGGGTCTCATAAGCTGAATGTTTTTATTAGCAAGATGAGGAGATCGCTCCCTAATCATTGGCGATAAAAACGTTTTTTGTTTATGTGTTTGATTTTCTTGTACAGATCTGTTTTTATTTTTATTTTATTTATGAATGAAGACATGTCTCATAGCCTGATTTATGTAAAGTAGTCTTTGTTGAGGAACTGCACTTAGTTTAGGTTACGACTAGTTGAAAAGGCCATTCTCTTCATATTTTTCATACATGCCATTAATAATAGGCTACCAGTGCTTATTTTCAACTTGTTCATCACATTTGAATGTTTTCAATTCCACATAAATGTAATTAATGCTAATAAATCCAACAACTTGATAAACACAGTAGTCTGTTGTTTTTTTCTATAATGGCTTTTCTATAATAAGTATCTTTTCATTGGCATGATTTTGAACACATATCCCCATATACATAAATTGGTACTAACTTTGATGATATAGGCATATTCAATAGCAAATTGCACAAATAGGTTTGTGGGTTTAAAAGAAGAGCAATTAAAATAGCCAATTTGCAAAAATTTCTTTCATTAATGTATTCTCTGTTGAAGAGGAGCAGGGGTTTGTTTTGCTTGTTCAAAGGAACAGAAGAAGAAGATGAATGAGACAGGAGGAAGCTTACTGGGACTGCATGAACTGGCCAGATCAATATTAAAAAGAAGGTCTGAGTCATTACATTTCATAACTACACGCAGAGTGAATGCGTGAGTGCATTTTGGAGAAAGTATTATGACAGGGCAGCCTTTTAGTTAAGGAAGGTGACTTCCTGGCGAAAGGCTGTAGGCTCGAACCCAGGCTGAGGAACTGCTGTTGCACTTTTCGACAAAATTTATAACCTGAAATGGTGCACAAAAAAATCATCACCTATATGTACAGGCACCTGTATCTGCAAGATGTAATCCAGGCACTTTGAGTCTGCCAAGCAAGGACACAATCAGAGCAGTGGAACTTGAGACGTCATTTTGGAATTACTTGTTTTATTTCCATGTATTATACATTTTCACATTTATTGCAGTGATTCAGAGGAGGTACCAAGGATACCTCAAGGGTCAAGGGTACAGCAGCAGTGTTCTGCCTGGGAATTAAACTGTTGCGTTATAAAACCCTTCAACTTCAAGAGTTGAGAATCCCACCTCAGCAAAACAATCTTTCCATTTTATATACTTAACAGCTGTGACTATGTAAGATGATTTCATCCCCCCCCCCTCCCCCCCCACAACCACAAGTGCACCATTGTGCATGCAGCAATGCAGTTTAGTGCGCTCCCTGGTGTTCAGTGGGAGAAAGTGCAGCTGTTATTCTTGAGATGGGAACTACCATACACTGTCTTCAGATACCTTACCCCATTCAATGTCATTTTTTAAAGGAAAGGCCTGTTTTCTTTATTTCGCATTGAACAGATGTCTTGGGCACATCCATGGTAAGCACTTTTGCTTGTAGCTTACATTCTGTCACATAGTAAAGAGGCTTAGTAAAGTACAGAAGCATATCTCACACACAAACTTTTCAGAGAGAAAAATGTTTCAGAATTGATGCACTGTCAAAAAGTCACTGTAATGTGCAGTGTCAGGACTAAGACCAGTGTGCAAGGTGGGAGGCCATTCTCTCGATTTCTTCTCTCTGGTTTTCATTTTACAGCTGGGAAGAGGCTCACGTGTCAGTCCTTTAGGAAACACCATCACTGTGCGAGAGCAGCCGTGAACAACTTCTAGATTTTTCCATCAAAAATGCCTTTGCTGTGTTCGGGAAAAACTTGTACAGCGTGATGCTGTAGCAGTGATTTTGAAATATAAGGGGAATTACAGAATGAATCAACCAACCATCAAAAGCGGCTCCTTCACTGTCCACCAAATCTGTAATCTTTGAAGGCGGTCTGGCCCGTCCATCTTGTAGCCTCAGATGTGTAGAGGTGTGCTGGATCCTTGAAGTGTAGGCCATGACGAACTTAGCAGCTTGCTGGCCTCTAACTAACTGACTGAAATCTGGAATGCAGACACAGTCAGTTAGCTAAAACCTGAAGCCTCAAGCAAACAACATAAAGTGTGATGGGAAAGGTCAAAGTTCAGGCAGGTAGCACAGAGAGACACCTGGCTGAGGGGGACTGAGGGGGGGCACAAGGACAGAAAGGAAGAGGCCTGGGGGGGGGGGGGGGGGGATGGGGGTAAGAGGTAAAAGGGAAGGAGGCTACAGCCTGCCAGCACCCAGCCAGGCCAGCAGAGCTCCGAGTAAAAGGGCTGGGCTGGGGCAGAGGGTAGAGGCTGCGTTGTGAGGCCCCCCGTGGCTGTGAGCCTGGTGGGGGCCGTTGCAGTTCTCAGTGAAGCAGCACTCCATCCTGACGTCGGGGTTGCTGTCGTCAGCACGGGCACAGAAGGACTTGTAGGAGCATGATTTGATGACCGTGCCTGCGAGGTGAAAGGGGACACAACGTGACCTGGGGCGGTCGGGTTACGGTCCGATTCACACTGGGAAAACTGCACCAAACGCAGAGAGTGTAGGAAATATCTTTCTGGAGGTCCACAATACTTTCTGCTCTGAGACTGAAACTAAAGTACATTTCTGAAAGGTTTCTATCATCACATCTAAACCACCATGCCAGAGATAGCACTCTTCAGGAGACTCAACAGTGATCGTGTACAGTTAGGGACTTGAAGCCAATTAGGTGCCTGGATTTGACTGCATAATGGCATGCCAGGTTAAGACGAATTACTGTAAACCCTGTGTGTGAGCATCAGAACAAACTGCCACCTAGTGGAAAATACTGAGCACTGCATCACGTTTGCATTTTTACAGACATTTAAAGACCATCTCTTCCTTGGATGTTATAAAATGAAATACAGTAGTTCATTATCTGTCAATGTCAGGGTATTCCATACGAAACTAAGAGGTCTGATTTGCCCCTGAAACTGAGTCCATCGCTTCTAGATGAGTGTGGAATTACAGCCTAAACAATTTTACGAGAACAAAGTGCACAGGACTTTCCAACAAGACTTGTTGGCTATATTGGCTGTATCAAATTGTTACACTGCCTTGCTGTGTGTCATTGCTGGTGTGCTGACACACATACCATAAGGCCATGCTTTATAGCTTTAATTCAATGTGAATTTTTTTGTCCTACGATGTTGCCGTTAGGCCTTATCTAAGCGTACAGTTGTTTTTCTAGTTTTTAAACTACAAACCTCATGTTGCTACGCCTGGCTTAACTCCTGGCACAGACAGTGTGAGTAGCCCAGCCTGTTGGTAAGTGATTTTAATGAACGCTTTTAAAAATTTGCACGTCAAAAACTTGTGCTTTGATACGTTTGGATGATGGCTTTGACTTTGTACTATTTCTTTCTGTTTTAAATTGCAAGCCATAGCCACATTATCATGATTCATTTCCCTTTGGACCAAAAAGTACCTTTCTGGTATTTTTCAATACATTATGAGTTTTTGCAAAGCACTGCAGAGCTCCTTGCAACTTTCTCTTAGGACCCTCTGACCTTTTTATCCCAGAAATGTCAATTTCAGGCTCCAATCAGAAATATGTGTAAATAATCAATGAAAATTATTGATGGTTTTGCAGAGGGAGGCCGTGGGAGGGTCTGCGTGCACTCACCGGGTCCCGTGATGGTGGAGCAGGCGTCGGCGAACTGCGGGCACACCGAGGATCCCTGCAGGGTACACTCTTCCTCGCTGGACGCCACGCAGGTGTAGCACTTCAGCGGCTCGTTTTTACAGACAGAACAACAGAAAACAGCTGCCCTGAGACTTAACAGAAGCGGTCCCAGCCCGCTGCGGGGCTGGGGTCCTATCGGAAGCTACGGGACAACAAGCCGGTTTTGACACTCCTCGACTCTCCTACACTCAGCTGACAAATGTAAAATTAACAGAAACATTGTCAATAACCACTGGAAATGAAGTTAGGCGGTGATTATCTCGGTATTGTTCATAAACCAACGTGTCTGGTATTTATAGTCTAGCGGTAAGTGAACTGGAGTTTTGACTGGAATATTGCAAGTTAAATTTCTAACTGTTACAAGCAGCATAACTAATAAACCTGCATCGCTTCAGAATATCCTCCTGTATTAATTAAAATACAGGCAGCTGATGTAACAAAAGCATGAGCCGGCATGGTGTTGTCCTTTCTCCGGGAGAAGTCATAGGTACTCACCCCGGGCTGCCATGGCAACGAGGAGCAACGTAGTCGGGAGAGTCTTCATTGCTGCTACGCTGGAGTCCCGTCTTGGAACGGTGTCAGCGGAGAGTGAAGAGGTGCTGGGGGCCGCCGAGGCGCTAATGCAAATCCCTCTCCTGTGTGCACGCTGATAACCGGGGGATGATGGTCTTACTAACCGATTAACTGGCTTTCACTGCACCTCCATCCAAACACCGTGGCATCGGCGCGGGACAGCAACGCTGCTTTACAAACACATTGATGAAACGAACACACCGGTTGTGGTAGTTTCTGGTCTTCTGGACGGGAACAGTAAACAGAATGGCTGACGAGGGATGAACAGGTGCTCTTCTGTTGGCCAGTATTTTCAGTAGCCAAAGTGTCACAGCAGTGGAAAATATAACCAGATGATGTTTCAAAAGTGAAACATCCCTCCCTCTCAGAATGTAAAAACTGCATTTTTATGAGGGAAGTTTGGCCAGGAGAAGTTTATCCAAGACACATGAAGTACTTATTATAATAATCTGTTATAATCTTCTTATTACAATAATCTAAATATCAGTATACATGTTTACAGTATACATATGTTTCTCTGTTCCCTTTTTTGACAATTGGGGTCACTGAGATAAAAGCGTTATCATTTACATGTCAAAATTAATTTTATCCCAAATAACCAGATACCAAAGAGCGTTGGATTCTGTAGATCCTTTAACTCCCTGTAGTTTAAGCACTGGATAATGGTTTAGACAGAAGAAAATGGCCACGTTAGCAAATATAAAAAAGCATTCTGATGGCTAAAGCTGTAAGAGAACAGATGCTCTGCTCTTTGACCCCAGGGCCGTTGAGTCATCCGTGCATTTCTAGGAATGTCTCTTTCTTGTGGACGACGCACAGCCACATAAGCATCCATAACCATGACAGTAATCTCCCTCATCTTATTAATAACCCTTATCCTCTCTGCCACACCCACAGTAATCGGCATTTATACCTGAGGGCAAGAGGATTCCGTGACAACTCCACAGGCACATGGGAAGGGGGAGGAGAATGGCCTGATTTCAGGGGTTCAAAAGAAAGGAATGATGTGAAAAAAGTAATTACTGCACATTGACTCTAACTGCAGCTAATTACTTGGTGGTAGTACAGCATAGTGGTCAGGAGGTCAATCTAATAAGCAGAAGGTTGAGGGTTTAATTAACTGAAAGGCTGCTATTGTATGAATAGGTAGCTATAAGCTTGCATACTGAAGTCCCAGGTCTCGCACTGATTTTGAAGCCTTGAACTAGTCTTTAGAACTGCTTCAGTGAACTGTCCCACTTGCTAAAATGCATGTAAGCCACGCAATATTGAGAGAGGTCCTCCTGCAGTAGGGTTTCTAAGGAAATTAATAATAATCATGGGAAATGCATTCTCTGAGCTGTTTAATCTACTCTGAGTCATTAGGCATTTTACTACATTACATTAAATAGAGCTGTTACTGTCATGAGCACACTGTCAGGCACAAATCCTAACCTTTCCAAATCACTAATACACAGAAACAATGCAGATAATCATGATAATTTTTTATTCAGGCAGTGAGATAAGAACAAAAAATATATTTATATTAGTAAATGTAATTTCATTACATCTGTTTAAATTTCCTTTTTACAAATGTCTGTAACAATTAATAAAAATAATGAGATCTTATTCGCAGAGAAAGTATAAGCAGCACTTAAACGATTAAAAGGCAATTAAACAGGACATGTAGTGTAACACGGATCTTTAAATCTAACTGGTATAGTGCCAGGTCCATAACTTCAGTCACGGATTTAAGAAAATGTTGCATCTGTTACTCACACACAACATTATGTGTTCAGTGATCACTGAAATCAAAGAAATATAGTCCAAGGAGAAAACAAAAGTACATTTGTTCCTTTAAGCTCAGGACAAAGCATGATAGCAGTTAGATTGAATGACCCCCAAAAGTCGTGTATAAGAAGCCTCTGATGCTTGTGAAAGTCAAACTTCATCATCAGATGGCCTGTGTTTGGAAGAAAAATAGCCGTGTGTTTTGGCAGTTGATGGTAGTATATTATTGCTGATGGGGGTGTGAGAGGAAAAGAGTGTGGATGTTGCTGGGGCAGAGACAGACAGTCCACTGCCTTCTAGCGGAGGAGCTCTTTTCTTAACCCCAGATACAGTGACCTGCTGGCCATCTGACTACACCCAAGATCAAGCTCAGTTTGCTTCTAACTGAAACCTCTGTCTCTGTCATTGTTGAAGTGAAATTCATTTTTGATTTTTCCGTTTTATAATATTGATGAGGAGTTGTGGTCACATCAGAACATTCATAGCCAGCACAGCAATGTGGACGGAACCTCCAGGACATGGAAGCATGGAGGATGGATGGAGTTGAATATCGGTCCAGTAAATAGAATATCTGTGGCTGTACATCACTGTCACTGCTGCTTACAGTGATCCAGCACTCAAAAACAGTAAAAGTCTGAGTTATGAAAAAAGATTTACAGTCTTGCTTTGGCGCTTGTAACCTGTACAAAAATAAGAGTATAATCTTTTTCCTGACACATTACAAACAAAATCAAACCACAGAGCACAGAGTCTAGTGGGCTTACTGTAAACCAGGTTATGGGTTTGAAAATGATCTATAAAAATAATAAAGAGGACTATGTCTGAAAGAACTGATAAGATAACACCAAAGATCTCAGAGATACACATGAATGTAAAAAATCTACATTTAAATAACTTCCTAAATTACAGTATTTGTGTATTATACATCTTTCAAGTTCATGCTGACTATGTGCTCGTGCAGCACAGGAGAGGTTTAACTGTTGATCTCCCATAATGCAACTGTGAAATACTCTGATTCATAAAAGCGGAGGTGTTACCTGAATATGTGAATTGAATTCCACGCCCACCATGTCAGGTGCTGTTCATAACCTGACAGAACACGCAGGTATGAGCTGGAAACTCCGTGACTAATTTTCCAACTGTAAATTTTCGGGGGACTGCAGTGGGCAGCGCACATAAAAAGCATAAGCATTTATCAAAAGCTAGAGACATATATCGCGCATTTGATCTGAAGCAAAATGGGGCATTCAGCTATGGGACATAGGGTATGTATGGCTGTGTGATGAATATACGCACAATTGTAACCATAGTGACGGTTCTAGAACATTCCATCAAGATGAACTGAAAGGTTAGTGAATTGAAATGATGCAGCAGCTGCACTAGGCACTCTTGTAGGCTAGTGTGTATACACTGCGGGTTACACAATGCAGTGTGTACAGAATTTGTGCTACTTCGTCTGTTGGTGCTCGTTGTCTGTGATTGAGAGAGACTCAGGATTTACAACCCCAAGGCTCTAGGGCTGCTGCACCGAACCTCCTGCTGGGAATCGGAGATGTATGAATATTTATCACTGGATCCAAAGTGAGCTTTGTTTCACGCCAGGAGTGGAATAAACCCCTCTCTTTTCACACTTATAAAATAATCACAATTATTTATGGGAGATTGGTACAACTGCAAAACTGTGTCGACATGCAAGTCTCCCCTACTCAGACACAAGTGAGCCCCCTCTGACTGTCCTGGAGCTTCAGGATCTGAGGACATCAGAGAACAACATTCACAAGCATGCCTGGCCAAAGGGAAGACAGCTCACAACTGACAGACTGTATCATCTGTTCAAGGAGGGTCGACCTGCCTGGAAACTGATGAGACTTCACACTGTTCCGATTTCATCCATGCAGTACAGCAACGAAACGATTTCGAACGATTGAGCTCTTTGCTGCTTCCTGAAGCAAAACAACCACTTTGATCAGCAAAGGCACAAGCTTTTAAGGGACACATCAAAGGACATTAAAATCAATTTCTATGTACACTTATATTCAGAGGACAGAGAGAGGGATGCAATGAATAGGTCACTTCTTCCCCTCGCTCAGGTAGCAGCAGCTGGCTTGCGTAAACACTCTGATCTGTCAGTTCCTGTACAAACACCCCTGCCTGCTTTTCTCTGCTCCTGCCACAACACAGTCTGGTCTATGTACACGTGATGGACGCTCAGTATAGTATACAGATTGTGTTTCTTTTGTTTCTTCTATAACTGCCCCTCCCCCTCCCCTTCTCCCCAGGAAATCACAAATGTACGCAATATCCGCACAAACACATTGATGGACACGCTGATCTTCACAAGAAAACTTACTTTTGGGGGTTAAAAAAAGTTATCTTAGATTTCCAGTTGCTGGATTTTATTCTCATAGTCTTTCTCAAGTCTTTGTTCTTCTGCTGAGTTTCAGAGTAAAATAAGAGACAGTACTTATTTCCTGAAAAAAGAAAATCCAAAAATCCAAGCACAGTGTCCGAATGAGTCAGCCTACACCTGCATCCAGGTGAGTGGGTTGGCTCCCGGGCAACGCCAGGTGTGGATAGTTGTCACATGCATAGCGCGGAGGAGGTATGGGAGGGGTAAAGGTGGGGTTTATTTTATTCTGTTTTCCCCAGCTTTGCAATCAGTTCATCACAGATCTTGGTGAGCTCCTCAATCTCTTGATTCTGAAAAAGAAACAATTTAATAACTCAAAAACAGCCAGGAAAAGACACACCTATATAATAAATAACTGCCACCAAGCTCATGGTTTTGTCAGCCATGGGTGTCAAACTCAGATCCCAGAGGGAGATTAACTATTTAATCGGCCCAATCACTTGCATCCATTATTTTTGGGTCATGACTTAGCAGCTGGAACCAGTGGATTTGCTTACTTACTGACTGACTGAGCATCTCTTTCAGCCAAATTAGTTACAGCATCTGAACAATGTCAAGTCTGTTCTCTTTCTGTAAATGATAAATCAAAACCCAAGACCTGTGCCTTACGCTCAGGAAATATTTTACTGCAATGTACTTTGTGAAAATCACAGTGAATGAACTAACTAATAACAAAGCCTCAGGGCCTTGGCTGGAAAACCCATGATACACATGACCATCCTGGGATCGCAGACAGTCAGAGTGTAAGAGATATGCTGGATGTAACCACCCTGAATGGGACAGTAAGTGCTGGATGTTGGTGTTTGGCTCATACCTTCTGCTCGAGGGCCCTCTCCAGAGACTCCACCTTCATCTGCTCCTTCCTCAGGCTGGCGTGAAGAGCCACACTCTCAGAGTTGGCCTTGGAACGGACCAGAGCAATCTCCTCATTGGCCCTGAGAGAAGCGACAGGGTAATAGTGTACAGGTGTTTACTTAACAAGGAGGTATATTAATACAAAGCTGCACTGTGAAGTTAAACGCTTTATCATTTCTGTTTCGTATTTGGGGGAGCAGTGTAGCATAGTGGTAAAGAGCAGGGCTAATAACCAAAACGTTGCTGGTTTGCTAGGACACTGCTGCTGTACCCTCAGGCAAGGTACTTAACCCAGACTTGCTTCAGTAAATATCCAGCTGTATAAATGGATAACATATGGAAACTGCAAACTTTTTAAGTCGCTCTGGATAAGGCCATCTGCTAAATGACAACATAATTTTAAGTATTTATGTATACACAGATGTATATTTGCAATGTCAATGAAGCTCACTGAAGTGAACTGAACAGAACTGAATTGAGAGACATAGAGAGAGGGTAAGTGGGAAAGACTGAGATCACAAAGTGTGAGAGGGATGGAGAGAGGAGAGAAGGAGGAAGGCTGACAGACAGCCAGAGAGAGAGATGCCTATAATTAGACTTCCTGGAGTCTGCATCACTGCTGGCCCTGCCTGTTTTAAGTTCAGACATTGACTGCAGGTGTCTGACAGGGCCGTTACACTGCCTCCCTGCGGAGACGCCGCGACGTAGCCCCGCCCACGTCTCTCTGCCCGCCTCCTCCTGGCTTACTTGTCCAGTTTCTCCTCAGCGTGGATCTTCAGCGTTTGGTAACGCTGCTCCTCCTGTTTGACTCGGGCCAGGTACTCCTGGGCACACTTCTTTAGCACCTCTTCATTCTGGGACAGACAGGTGAGCGGGACATCCCGGTTAAGCCATCTGGAGAAGGGCCACTCCGAACTGCACCACATGCTAATGCTAAAGGACAGCTACAGACACCAGCACACACCACCAGCTGCTTTATTCAAAATGTATGTGTTCATTTCAGAGCAGTTTCTGGGTCACACAGCCTTTGATAAGCATTAATCCCATCAATATTTCATTGCACAGATGATCAAAATATGCGCCAATATAAGAGCATGCTAACACGCTAATCCTAACCCAGTTATCCAGTTAATAAGAAATTCAGAGGAAGGAAGCTGATGTTGCTGGTGTCAGGTAGTTAACTAGAATGTGTCTGGAATCTCCCCTTTTAAATTTTTGTTGTAAAATGAAAAGGAGAAGCTTTAATGCTGATAAACAGCAGGCAGAATATCCGTGAGGTACGATGGCACAGCTGTGGAGCCCACCTACCTTTTTGAAGCCCTCCAGGACGGCCTTCATGTTCTCGTACCTCCGGAAGAGGTCGGACAGAGAGCGCTCCACAGAGTTGAGGTCGGCCAGGGCCTGGTCCCTCTCCACGGTCAGCTGCTGAACGGTCCTCTGGGAGGTCCTGTTGGTGCGCTGCTCGTCCTCTGTATGGTCAGAACGCGTTTCACAGCCAGGTTACCACAACAGAACCACCCCAAAGCCAGGCACGCAAAGCCAGCCTTATACCCATGCCTCTACCCAGAATGCACTCCTGCACACTATGACAGGGCGCAGGTAACCACACACTCACCTATCATCTGCGCCACCGTCTTCTCGTACTCCGCTACGATTTTCCTGTGGAGACGGAAACGTTCTTAGTTAGGAGAGAGACCGCATTCTTGTTGTGCACGTGGGAGATTTAAGGAGGACTCGGACTGATGTGAGCCACTTATTCCATGCAATTCACACAATAATTCTAGGTGGTGCTTACATGTCCTCCCACCCTGTGTGTGTGAATCTCTACATCGCTCTTGCACCGCTGACATTCCTCCTTTGGAAAAAGGTCGTAAAGTCTGTAGAATATGAGCAGGCAGCGTGCCCGAGAGATTTGTGACCTCTTCTGTCTCCCCTGAATTCCTGGATTGTTCGTCTCCGCTTGGACAGGGGGTTGTGTTTGAGGACACTTTATGGATCAGCTACCGTAGCGGCTGAATCATCGCTATCTGTCAATTAATGCAGAATTCTGCGCAGCATAATGCCCTCCACTCCACCAGGGTCTGCGCAGACACCCATCTTTTGACGCAGTGCTGATGCAGACTCTGCGCAGCGTGTGTGAGCAGAATGTGTGCAGGCGTAATGAAGAAACGCAGAGGGCAGGACGCACCTCATCTCTATGACCTCATGTCTGCTCTCCTCGTACTTCTTCTTCCACTCGTTGGCCTCGATCTCTTTGGTGATGATCTGTGGTGAGGCAGAGAGGGACAAAGCATTCTTTCACTACAGGAGAGCTGCAAACTGGCTGTGCAGCTGGACAGACAGCGGTACCATGTGACACATATGCATCCGAATGGTACTAATATTGGCAACCAGACATAGGTGGAAAAGGCTTGAGGCATGCTAGAGGCATTTCACTGAAAAATATCATGAACATGCACTCCTGGAAAATTCAATCACACAATCACTGGAAAACGACTCTCAGACGCAGTATTTTGTTGGACAAGTATGTGTAAAGTAGATAGCTGATTTATAAATTAGTCCAACCAAAGGCTTTCCCAGGGTTTTGCTGTTTCATAAATTCACCATAGTTATGTTTTTAGGCATAGCTGTAATTGATGACAACATTTCTAGCTCAAACAACCTAAATTTCTATACATAGGAAAATGACTAAGATGAGTTCAGACAGACCCAGTTAAATGGCTGCAGAGAGACCACACACCATCTCAGAGCTAATCAGCTCAGGCAGAAAGGCGGTCCGTTACCTCTTCTCTGATTAGGGTGAGGACAGCTGCCTTGTCCGCTTCGCTGATACAGATGGAGTCTAAAACCGGACTTCCTTTGTCGTGGCCCTCGTTTCCTGTTGCCGGTTTTGTGCTTGTGGTTTTCAGCGGCTCGGAGGGACAGCACACGGAGCTGTTTTCCTGGGAGAGAAAGGAAGACCCTTCATTGCTTCAGATGCCTTTCAGTCCCTACATCACATCATCCATATTTCTCCAAGGTTCACCTCCAGACTTTTTTTTTTTTTTTTTTTTTTTTAAATAGCAGGTAGTGACAAGGAGCTCTAAGATTGGGTGTTCATCTGCCACAAACCATTGTCGATCATTTGGCATAACGACACGTTTTAATTCTCAATGTGGAATACAAAATAATATTACACAACAATACATCATAACAACTGTTAACGTATACCACGAAATCATGACAACAGTGTCTCATGTTGGCTTTGAGGTGCGAGGCCCGAAAACTGAAACATACAGCAGCTCTGTTCCACCACACAAACCCTGCGGGTGTTGACATCCTCGCAACCTGACAGTACCTGCTCTGTCCTTGCGCGGATTATGACACCTGTTCAGTGATAATCCCTTTATCAGAAAATCTTTATCTGTGTCACTAGCTCTAAGGCAGCTAAAGGGAACACAAATGCGTGCTCATGACTGTACAGACTCGTGCTCATTAAGTGAATGTGTGCTGTGTTCTTCTAATCAATGATCTCTTGCAACAACAGAGTGAAGATAAATCTGGGATAACTTTACAAGCTGAGGCGCGTGACACACAAATTAAAAACAACATTTGCGAAGGGATTTACGGCAGAACTTACAAAAGGGCGCTACATGAAGAGGGGAACTCCCTCTGCTGGGGAATGCTGGTATTACAGCAACAGCTCAGCCAGTTGTTCAGCAGTACTCATGGGTGTATATTCAGACATATGACTTTATTAATAAAAACAATGCATTGTGGCTCTCTGCCTTCTCAGCGCAATTACAATCATTAGTTTCCCAATAAGCTGCTATGTGTTCCTGAATATCAGGTATGTGGCTAATCTTTAATCCAAACATCATTTTACTAAGGAAAAAAAAACATCTTAAAATTCCACTCAGGTCGAGCCTTTTATGGAAGTGTCTGCCACCTACTGGATGCCAAAAGCCAAGTCATAAAAACATGCAACAACACACGAGTCCTTTAAAGTTACAGAACATGTAACATGGTCCAATAACAATGTCAATCAACCAATGAATCACAATATCTCACCTGTCCCCATTGTCTGCTATGCGAAGGCATATCAAAACCAGAACAAACCCTGTACCACCTAAAAGAGGCATGGCTCATGCATGCCCGGCTCACACACCCGTCTCATCCTTCACAGAGCCAGGTACGCGTCTGCTCAGGGATCCGTGCTACTTACATGCCTCACATTCCACATTCCGTCCCATTTAGCCATCTCACAGTCGGTTAAACAGGGCACAGATACTCACAGAGGAACACAAGTCCTTCTCCTCCAGTCTGTCTGTGATCTTCATCTGAGACCCTACAGAGAGAGAGAGAGGAACACATTCAACACACAGGTACCTGCAATGGAGGGAGAGAATCACAAGCATATACACTCAAAATGCTGACATCACAACTCAGCCCCTGACACCATGTACACCTGTCAGGCAAGGCTGTTTACACCAACAAAATCAGATGGGAAGGAAAAATGAATTGGATATAAATACACTACATTTAATTACTTAAAGAAACCTCTAAGGCCCATGAAACAAAAGATTTCACTTCTAATTTCTGTTAATACTGCTCTGAATAACAACATGTACTACATGAATGTAATATAACAACATAATTGTCCATGGTTACTTTATTATTGCAATAAAAGTAATGCTAAGTCGGGAAGCAAAGCGCCTAGCTGTCACGTGACCAGCAGATGGCAGTATACGCCCTTGTTTTTGAGGTCCAGTTACAGTAACACCCCACCAGCTTCCAAACCCTGGTGCTTCAGACCAGATGAGCTGGTTAAACAACAGGAACTCATCACACAAGGCACACAAAGGCAGGTTCAACCTATCATCTGTATTTCATCCTTTCCTTCTGGCCTCCTCTATCAACTTATGCTGCACAGATTTTAATTTGAACTTTCCCCTAATCAGAACATCACAAAAGGGCCTGGGTGCTTCATCTCTTGAGGATCCAAAACACCAGAGCATGCAGTGTATTTGTTTAAGGGACATGTGCTTATTAGTCACACAGCTTATATTGCTTACATCTTATGCATCTACACAGCTCACTGCGTAAACTGAAGCACTGTGAGCGCTTAGCTCAGGGGCACAGCAGCTGCACTCTACCGGGAAGCGTCAGTGTTAGACCCGCCTCCTCGGCACTGCCCTGTGCACGAGTGTGCATGCAAAAGCATCAGCTCTGACCCCAGCTGACTCGCAGATCTGGGCTGACTCCAGCAGGGAAACATTTCATTCCTAGCCTGGAGACACCTATTGATCCTTCATACACGAACACATTATACTCAATGAGTACATAGAGAGGAAGCAGGCGCAGCCAACTGTGTAAGATATGTATATGCCCTAAGCTGCTAACTTCAAAATGTTTCCTCTGTGGAGTCTAGTCCACACTTGCTTTAGCTTGATCCAGACTGCCTTAGGAAAGACATTAGTTGGAAAAAATGAATAACAATGTTCAGTCAATAGGTTAGGAATGCAGAAAAATTCAGTTTAGTGGACAAAGATTCAGTGCTGGCTTCCTTCCGTCTTGCATTCTCCTCATCTCAGAGGTCTTGGTGCTGTCAGCCTTCCTACACTGGCTATGATTGTCCTGTTTTTCTATCAAACCCTTTAATGAATATTCATATTCATAACACTTCTAGTCTCAACAATTGCACAGACAGAATTTTCGGTGTTCAGTACACTGTTTTCAGTGTTAATCACACTGAGCTGCATATTTGTTTAGTAACTAGAACACCTAGGGTGAACTACTCCCAGCCTCCATTATTCCCAGCATGCACTGCAGCAATAAAACATTTTCACTCTTTCTGTGGAGGCAGACCAGGGTGCCTCCGAGTGCTCTCGTTAATACTTCCATTTTGACATCCATGGTGTTCCTGAAAAATTCAATTGGTGCATTCACGGGAGAAGCCCACAAAGGTCTCAGGGTTTTACTGTAGATGGTTAACTCTGCTGTGCTGGCTTTGAGGGTTAGAGGAGACAGTTCAGGTTACCATGGTGATCAAAATTTGAGTTTACCAGAATGTCCTCAAAGAAACTCAGTGTCCCAAGGATGCTGTCACTTTCAATGTTGTCAGCTGAGCAACTTTGTTGCTAAACTGAATGTTTTGTCGACAGAAACCCCACCTCAATGCTCATCAGTTTGACAGGTGTACAGACAGATCATAGCGAAGAGACATAATCCCTCACTGTCTAGTACTCCAAGGCCTCTCAAGATTCAGTGAGAAAGAAGTTGGCGACAGTGGCGTCTCTGCCCGTAGCTTCTGGGTGCTTTTTCAAAGAAGTGAGCCGTGAACATCTCTCTCCTTACAAGTGGCTTATGAAGCATAGGTGACATCTAACAGGAAAATCAATGAACAATATTCTAGTGTTTCCTGAAAGCCATATTGTCCCCTATGCAAATGCCAGAAACTGCAGAGAAATGTTGGGCAGGACAGCCCCTCAGGGCTGCGGGTGACTGCCCAGTCAGCGTGTAGAGAATGTGAGCATGTCTGTAGAAGTGTGAGAGAGGGACAGGAAGAGGAGGAGAGAGGGAGGGACACAGACACTTCAGCCAATCACAGAGGAAGAGTCATATTTTCGGTAATTTTCCTTAGAGTAGCCTCAAGACCTAAAACTACACAAAGCATGTTGAGAGAAACAATTAAATGGGCTCAAGTGTACAGGGAATGAACACATTCGGGGGCATGAAATGGCTCGGTTTATGAAGAGAAACTGCATCTGGAAAAGTTTCCATTGCCAGACCAGACATGACGTCACTTATCTCCCTCTCTGATAGAGCTGAGTGTGTCGCGGTTTCCAACTGTACATGACACAAGATATATGATCAGCTTGGCAGAGGGAGATAACCACACACTTGTTTTTCGATTGAAGAAATGATGTCACTTCCTGTACTGCATGCTCACACACACACTGAACCCCACTGCACTTGAATCCCCGCCTCTGCCTGGAATGACCATTGTGACGTCACAGAGCACCGGCTCACCGTCGCTCGGCAGCCTCTTGGTGCTGGCGGGCAGGTTGGCACACTGGAGCAGCTCGTCCGCCTTCTCGCTCCGGCCCGGTTTAGGAGCCGACACCGTGGAGGCCAGCTTCTCCTCGTCGGTGGCGTGGGCCACGCGCTGGGAGATGTTGGGAGCCCGCGTCACCACCTGCTCTTCCTCCTGTGGACAGCAGAGAGGTCGGTCGGAGAGACCCAGCTGTGTCACCTCCCCAAAACCAGCTCAACAGGAAACAAAACCCAGAAAGAGTGCTTGATTCCAACGTCTGATCAGACACTGATACTAAATGGGCAATGTAAGATGAGCTACTCAGGTATTTGCCCTGGAGTTCAATTGATCTCACTGACTTCTTCCAGAAAACATACATCAGCTTCAGACTCCAATAAGTACATATTTAACATGATAGACAAGGCAAAGTTTTCGTTTTTGAGAAAATGCAGGCATTCATTAATGGCCAGATTCTGTACAGGGCACTACATGTTGTCCAAACCCCTATGAATTAGGTAACTTCTGCCAACTATAATCAGTTTACCTACTGGATATAGTAACCGGATAATGGAAAAGTTGCGACATTTGTTCAGTGGTGTGGTTTGAGCACATTTTTCGTGAAGTGTACCACAGAATCAGAGCACAGACTACAATCAAAGGTAGAACAAACAGACAACCAGAGGCATGAGGCTTAACTTACAGCATCCAGCATGTTTTCATAAAATACTTCTGATGATATTAAGAGGCATTTCTGTAATGGTCTGAGGGTAATTAAACATGTTCATTCTGCATTATCTGGCAATGTAGGAATGCATCACTGCCTGAAATCTCCATACTGCAGAACACAGCCTTACGGAGAACACCGCTCGGTGGAGCCAGCAGCCGTGACTGTGTGAGCATCTCTGAAACCCTCAGCACGGTCTCAGGGAGATTTGTAGTGCTGAAGCACCGTGGATCAATACCAAATGCCTCATCACAAACTTATATCATTCCCTTCAGTTCCCAGTTACTACCAGAGAAATACTGCGCATTAAATTTCCTTAACTGAGAGCACAAATTATCGGCACTCAGCAGGTGACCGTCCCAAATCCAATACTGTGCGTAAGCAGTAAACGGAGTATCTTCAACCATAACTTAAACCTGCACCAACAAAACACTTTCTAAGGGTAAATATTAATTTTATAAAATTTATAAATACTTGACACATTAAATTTAGATTGATTGGGTCTTGCCTGACTCCTTGGACAAACCTAGGTGTCTATTTTCAACAAACCAAAAGCAAACTGAATGAACATAACAGGACTGAGTATTAGAACATGACATGAACATGCAGGAAAAGACATGAACATGCAGGAAAAGCGTGACATTTCTCTAAAGCTGCCCAGAGTGTGTCAGCACTATTTCAGTGACAGTGGCTGGTAGCAGAGCCTCTGTCCGAGGGCACAGCACAGTAAAGGTGATGAGTCATGCTCTCTGTCAGTGCGCCAGACGCACAGAAGCTCTGCTCTGGGGGGGGGGGGGTTTAGGGGGATGCGCAGGTTGCAGGTGGGGCAGGCAGTGAGGAAGGACGCTGGGGAGACAGAACCCTGCACTAAGGCCACAGTGGTCACTGGACACTCAGCCTCTCTATGCCCCGTGCTTTTGTGTGGTGCAGTGGTTAGGGAGCTACTTTTAAAACCAGAGAGCTGCGGGTTTGAATCCCAAGCAGTGCAATGTTTTCATGTTATGGGAACGGTGCCTGCATGAAATTCCCCCTTTTCTCAATAAACCGAATCCACCAAATGTGTTCCACTGTTTCATGTTATTGCAAGGTTAGTTTAAAGAAGATTATTCCCAGCGCACAAACATATAAGCATAAAAACAATCACAGCATCAATAAAATAAAAAAAGTGCTTGTGAATACGTTTCCTTACCTCACCGCAGACGTCCAAAACCAGAGACTCGTTTTCATATTTCTGCACTTTGCAGGCGTTCCTGCAACAGAAAAATGCCAGGAGTCAACAGCAGTATGAAGGCAGTATGCACCGCACACAGTTACCACCAAACTCCCATATGCACTCATTGGTGTGTGTGTGTGTGTGTTTTGCTCCGAGAGTACAGAGGCTCCTGAACAGGCCAGAACAGTTTCTCAGTTGTGAGACAACATCACACAGCGATCCTCACTGTGGCCAGGGAAAAGCAGGGCTCATTAGCGCCCACTGTGAAGGGCTGGGTGGAGGCCTTTATTAGGCCTGAAATGACTGAGAAATGCAGTAAACTGTGTTTTAATGAACACATTAGCAGAGCGCTCATTAAGCCTCTTCGCTGTTGGCTGAGTAGGAGCTTTGGCAAATGAGTTTGTTTGTCGCTTTGGTGCGAAAACACAACAGCAGTCTTCATGAGTTTCAAGACTGCGGAATGTTCTGAGGGACAAACGGCATGATTAATTATTATATTTAAAAAAAAAAAAAAAAATTGTATCTGTGAAAAATCCCTGAAAATGTAACAACCAAACAATTGCGGCCAGGGAACGGGTGTGCTGGCCAAACTGACCCCAGATATGATAAAAATTTGGCTATGGCTTCCAATATGACATAGAAAAAACAGTGCAGAGTCAAAGCCATCGTCAAAAAGATACCAAAGCACAACTTTTTAAACTGCATTTTGAACGGCTTACCAACACATTTCAGCTGGCATGCCCTGATCAGGACACACAGAGCCAATCAGATTGCAAGGCTAACTGGACTGGTCTTACACTCAATCAGCACCAGGTGCAAGCAATCATCCCACCACTGTGGCAGCATGGGATTTGTAGTTTAAAAGCAAGGAAAACAGCAGGATGCTTAGATAAGGCCTAACAAGATTGCAGGAAACAAAAACAAATCACAAATGTTGAATTAAACACTACAAAGCATGGGACCCCATCATAGCAATCAGCACAACAGGAATGGGACACAGCAAGGTCCACCATATGTACCAATATAGCCTACATAAGGTACACCGTAATGAGAGTGGAGGGAGGCATTCAAGAAAGTGAAGTTCATAGAAAAGGGACCAAATCCATATCCTCACTGACACCAGGGTTAACACTGGCTTTCACAGTAAAAATCCCTGTTTTTTCAGTCTATCATAATCACTTAGATTCTCCCCTACTACTTCCAAATCAGTGACTATGAGGGTATCCAGACTATGCCTGTGGGCAGACTCATAATGTCACTGGGTGGTCTGGGTTTCCTGCCCATGGCAGCATTTTAATGTTCCAAAATCCAGTCTTTGAGTCTTAGCCTGGCTTGTTAATAATGTGCTCCCTTCTGAGGTCATAGTGAAATTAGTGTTGTTTTCACTCTTTTAAATTACAAGCCATAGCCAAATTTTTTATCACGATTTGCTTCCCTTTAGTCCAAAGAGCACCATGGGGCGACAGTGTAGCATAGCGATTAAGGAGCAGCACTAGTAACTGAAAGGTTGCTGGTTCAATTCCCCACTGGGGCACTGCTGTTGTATCCTTGGGCAAGGTACTTAACCCTGAATTGCCTTAGCAATATCCAGTTGTATAAACGGATGACATTGTTTAAAAAAAAAAAACTAACTGATGTAAGTTGCTCTGAATAAGAGCATAATGATATTTTTAAGCATATTATACATTTTTCCATAAGCACTGCAGTGCTCCTTACCAATCTTTGTTCCAATGCTGACCCAATATTAATTTGGATGAAAGTACCACTTTATCCACGGTAGGGAATCACTGCTGGTTGCCACGGCAACCCCTCCATTCGGTGTCCCAGTCGGAGGTACCATTGTAGCACCATTCACCATTCAGCACTGCTGTGGCATCAAGTACAGACAGCCTGGTAGCCTCAGTCTTAACCGCTCACTCCTACACTGTGAATCAGTCTGATTATAAACGGTAAATGCAGGAGCCACTCTAATGTGTCTCAGAGCAGAGGGGAACCAAGCCACTCTGGGAGGCTCATGTCACTGTCAGAGAGAACAGCCACTCCTCCAGCCGTCACTCTGCCCAGGAGCTGAGAATGACTGAAATATGTGTTTGTAGAAGCATGCTGTGATAGCCACCTCCTTCTCCTGCTCTTCATAGAGCAAGAAATGGGCTCTCATTTGCCCTTAATGGTTGAATAAATGGTTACTTAAATTAAGAAAGATAAAAGTAGACATGTATAAACACGTATACAAACACACACACACACTGGGCACCATAAAAACAACAGCACAGTGAGCCTCACAGGAAGTGATGTCCGCTGGTACAGCTTTGTTACTTCTTAAACAGCCTTCTGTAAAGCCTAGGTTTGTACAGTACTGAAGGCAGTGCATCTAGAGCCCAACTCTGCCATGAGGCTGTTTCCACAGAGTTTAACCACAGCTGGTTATTCTTTAGTGTTCCAATGTGAGAAGCTGAACGAGAAAAGCCCGGGCAACTTCACATATAAAAAGATACAGTACCTTCATATGTGGCTACATGCACAGCCACAACTCAGCACTGGGTGCTGATGAAATCATAGGGCATTTTAAAGTGGAAAACAGAAATGTCCACTGTGGCTTGCCGTAATGACCCCCCCGTCTGTACAAACGTCTGCTTCATGAGTGCTCTCCATGAAAAATTCCACAAAAACAACACTGATGAACGACACTGAACACCTGGCAATTTCATTACATTAAAACGAACAGCATCACATGAAGGGCAGGAGACTACAAGGAAGCACATATATCTCTCACACAGACCATCACCATTGGCATGATATGGAATGTCCAGCGAAATAAGATAACGTGGGTCTCATGGAATGTATCTTATACTTATCTACTTTTCCCAGAGAACTGATGACTAATCTGAAGTTCCAAAGTAACATACGTGTTAAATCAGTGGTAGGCAGTCCTGGACCGGGACAGCCAGAGATTGTTGAATGTTTCTCTTAATGCTGAGCACCAAAAGCACAGGGACACCACAGTTAATTGAATAAACTGTCCTGCCAAATTACATACTGCTTGGGTGGAACGAAAACAAGGAACATGCCCTGCACCCCGGGAGCAAAGTAACTTACCACTGCATCAAATGATGACTATAAGGTAGCAACAGGCAGTGGGTATGTGACCTATGACCCATGACCCCTGACCCATGTGATAATCCATTTGGTGATATCCGTTAATGACAGCAAGGACAGAGATCGGGCCGGCCCAAGCACAAAGGCGGAGGATAGAGAATACTCACAACAGAAAACAGAGAAACCTCACTTGCTCAGTTGTCCTGAAGCAGACAAAGGGGAGGAGGGCAGGGATGGGGGGGCGGAGGGGGGTGTGGGGGGGGGGGGGGGGCAGGGTGGGGGAGGGTGGGGCAGGGTGTAGGCAGGAGGGGCCAGGGGACAGTTAGAGGATGGAAAGAGGAATAAGAAGAACAGGTGAGTAACAGTTAACAGCTCAGTAAAGACAAGGAGCACCAGCAGAGGGAACAGGTTAGTCCGTTAGAGGGGGGGAAAGGTGGCGTAGTATGGTGCAGAGGTGTTTCCCTAAAGAAAACCACTATGTGCCATTCATCAAATTAACCAGAATTTTAATCAATTTTGCCAAAAGCAGCAACCAAAAAGGTGAGATACTAATCCTTTCCTGCTGGGTATTGTATTTCCATTTCAATAGCCTAAGAACATTTTTACAAGGTAAAATGGCACAAAAAGCAACAACAATATTTACAGCAACTTGAAAGCACTTCATATCAACAGCTCCAGAGGACACAAGGATTAACTTCTTCCCATGGATTAATTATATTTCAGCACTTGGAATTACAGTCGTGTATGTTTCTGAAATCCTTCTCCGACTCATTCAGGCTATAGCTGATGACTGCATACAGGCAGCTGAATATTCTAGCCTTTTGTTTTTGTGCTAAACTCTGTGAGTGTCAGGTTTCACCTTTATAAATAAACACTGTTATAAATAAGCACTGCCCTCGAGATGACTGCTCAGATGCTGGTGGGTATTTGTAGAGAATACTGGTGTAAAGTAAGGTGTTTATATTGTGTCAGAGTAACTCAGAGACCACCCATCCATGAAGGCCTGCTAGTTCCCACACAGCTGTTCTGTGTGTCTGTGAGTTAGTACAAATGCAGCCTGATCCTGCTCCTGTATTCCACAACACAGACATACACATTCAACCTGTTTACTCCTGTCTTTTTCTTTAGAGACATTCGATTGCTATTCTATTTGACTTCATATATCACCTACCGTACAAGCAGTGATGTATTGAAAAGCACAAAAAAGTGTTAAAGTCTAAACTGTTTTCAAATAAGTTATTATTACTAGTTTTTATTTAAAAAAAAAAACCTTTTGACATCCCATTCAACTTTCTGAAAGAAACAGCAAACACAGGCGTTCCGGTGGACTCACGTGATTATCCTGGATTTGTTCTTCTTCGGCGACTGCCTGCCCTTCCCCTCCTCCTCCTCCAGGGGGAGCTCCAGTTTATGCTTGATTGGTTCGTCTGCCAGCTTCTCAGCTGGAGGAGCCGCCTTAGGCAAGCCACCACCAGCTAAGCTCTTGGAGGGCTTAAAGGGGTCTACAGTGTCGTCAAAGTTGGTGGGGTCAAAGCTGTAGGATCCCTTGGGGAGAACTGGAGAGTTGCTCATTTTGGCTTTGTTACCAAATGGGTTAAAGTTGGGGTCGTCCCACTGGCTGGGGTCGCAGCTGTAGGAGGACTTTGTGATGGGGACATCCTCTGAGCCGTGGGTGACTGCCGGCTCTGGGGCTGGCTGTGCTGCTTTGGGCCTCTGTATTTTGGGGGCCTGCAGTTTGCTGGGGGGCTTCTTTCCCAGTTTCCTCGGCGGTGGCCTCTTGGCCTCCACGCTCCCGCCATCTCCCACCACCCCGAAATCCATTTTGACGGGTTTGGCGTCGGGGGCGGCCTCCTCCACCGGGGGCGTGGCACCGCGGCACGGGGGCGGAGAGTTCTGCAGCTTTGAACCGCCACTGGCGAAGGGGTTGAAGTTGTCGTCATACTGGTCCGGGTCAAAGTTGTAGCTGGCCTTGGGGGCTGGGATCTCGTCAACATCTCCCGCCTTTTCCAGGTCGGGCCCGTTTAGCGTCTCCTCCAGCTTCAGAGGCGGGGGCCTGGCCTTTTCGGGTTTGACTTGCGGCTGCGGCTCCGCCTCATTGCTGTGCCCGTTGCACAGTTTCTCGCCACCAAGAGCCACACCCACGTCAGGCATGTCTGGAAGAGTGTCTTTTATTGGCTCTGGCACCACAGGGACCGGGGATGGGTACGCCTCAGGCTGAGGTCTTTCAGTTAGGTTGTTGAGCGTGTCCACGCCGCCCTCCACCGCGACGGGCCCGGTTGTGGCACCGACCAGGGGGGCTGGGGGAAGCTCAGAGTTGAAGTTTTGATCCAGGAAGGAGTTCTGCACTTCGGCGGTCCCGGAGATCACCTGACCATCCTCCTTCAGATCTGCTGAGAGAGGAGAGGCCGCAGGTCAGGAAATGCGACACTCTGAAACACACACATCAGCAATAGATGCGGCCGGGCCGTTCTGACAGGATGAATAGTCGATGAGAGCTTTCTCCAGGGGGATGCAGCAGGAAATCAGGACTGGCAGGAGGAGGGAGAATCTGCAGAGCTGTGGACCCGCAGGTCGAGCGCTGGACGCTCCGCTCGGACTCCGCTCAGCTCAGACTCCTCTCTGCTCGGACTCCACCTCCCCTCGGACTCTCAGCCAGTCAGATCCCTGCTCAGCATCTACAGCTGGAACCCAAAGCGAGACAGCCAGGGTCTTTCCGGGCCACAGCTGCAGCGGGACGCCAAAATCCCTGATCACATTTAATAATACTTTAACTGCATCTTATGACACTGTCAGAGCTGCCCTCAGTGTCAGCCCCTGTAAACAGAGCCGGAGTGGCCGCCCAGCAGGTGGAAGAGATGACCTTACGTAAGCATGAATGCAGTGATCTAAATACATCAGAGCGCTGTCAGGGAAAGAGAGGTAAAGAGACTAAACGTCTGTGTGTGTGTGTGTGTATGATGTGTGTGTGTATGGTGTGTGTGTGTACGGTGTGTGTGTGTGTGTGTGTACGGTGTGTGTGTGTGAGTGTGTGCACGCGTGTGTGTGTGTACGGTGTGTGTGTGTACGGTGTGTGTGTGTGAGAGTGTGTGCGCGTGTGTGTACGGTGTGTGTGTGTACGGTGTGTGTGTGTGTGTGTGTGTACGGTGTGTGTGTGTGTGTGTGTGTGTGTGTGTGTGTGTGTGCGTGCGAGAGAGAGATGGAGAGTGTGAGTCAGCCACAGAGGAGTGTATATGCACAGCAGCTGTAAGCCATCACCACACAGCAGATCAGAATCAGACCTACATGACTCGTCTCACACTGGGAGACCTCAGCTCCAGACAGACAGGCAGACAGGTAAGCAGACTGAGTTTGAGCCCAGGACAGCACACAGCTGAGTAAACCTTCATGAGTCCGTTTTTAAAGCAGGGGTCTCTGGGGTGCAGTGCAGCCTGCGTCCCCAGCGTATTACATCACACACTAAATCACCAAGCTCAGCTGCCTTCCGTAACTTTCATCTCCAGGTGAGCTATTCGCACGCAGCCCCACTGCGTTTGTGAGGGCGCTCCTCGGTAGCCAGCAGCGGGCTGAAGGTTACCAGCGCGCAGAGTACAAAAGAAGGGCCAGAGCAGCCGGTGCACGTACCTCTCCTCCTGTCCCTGTCGTCGTCCAGCACCGGAGCTGCCATAGCGGAGACGCCGCAGGGGAGCGGCCACCTCCCGGAGGACTGTCACTGCATCTCCCTCCCCTTACCGCTGAGCCAGCCTGCAGCGATTCGCACCCAGCCTGACGGCACCTCCCCAGCACCTCCCCGCCACCTGTCTGCCACTGTCATCACTTTTAGAGGTGACTGCACAGTGAGCATGTGCGCTCCAGCGACTGTATCGATCCTCCTCCCCACCCCCCACCCCCCACGACCCCCACCCCCTGTGCTCTCACTGATCGGTCTCTACAGTAGGCTTCACACCGCTGACCTGGCCCCTCACTGTTAGCCCTGCCCCAATCAGGGAACACATGAACTGCTCTATTAGCTGAGAGAAGAATGCAGAGCAGCTCAGAAAGTGAGGGTGAGGACCTGTAAGGCCAGGTCGAGCCTCCTGCTGTATAACTCACCTATGGTGTAATGCTGGAATGCTCTTCCCAAGGCAACCGTTTGTTTACCAGCAGCCAGACATGCTCCAGCTGCCACACCTGTGCTGGGGCATATCGCCGTCCTGCTGGGATCAGAGACGGGTCCCAGGGGTAACAAGGTCAGCCCTGCATGGGGTGTGTACTGATGGGTCCAACTGTAGGCCCAGCATGCTGCAGCCTGACCCCAAATGCCCGTCATACCTCTGAGATTAAAAAACGCAGTGACCCCAAGTTACCACTCACTCCAACGCAACGGTGTGTGACACGATTCATAATGAGCCAATGAACAGACTCCTCTGTCTCCGGTACACCTCACCTTACTGCCTTTCTATGCCTATACTGTGAACAGCCTGACTGATAAAGCTAACTGAATAGCTGAATAGCTTCAGAGCATGCTAAGGTCACATTTCTAAAGCCTAACCTTTGTGCATTAGGAGGCCTGGTATTTGACCAGGCCTGTTTAACCATCAACCGGTTGACCGTGTGAGTCAGAAAAGCCTGTAGCAGGCCCAGATAACCCAGCGTGGGATGGAATGTTTTGGAATAAATAAGTGACTAATACATGTATTTCCACAGAAACACAGCAGTGATACAATGTTCTGTGGCCAGGAATAGAGAGAAGAGGCCGAGGTGAACCTCATCAGGTCAGAGGGTCTCCGGTATTTTCCACGCTACCTTTACCACCTCACGACAATGCGAGAGGCCCACATGCTCCGAACGCAACCTGTTCCACTCATTGCTATATTAATCATGTTATAGTCATTCCAATAACGAGCATATTCCTCTGTGAATAATACACTCATGACACTGCTGCTGCCATGTGTAGGGGCTTTCCTGTGACCGCCTGCAGGACCATGAGCAGAGAGGGGAGAGGGGACAGCATTCAGGGAGATTGGCGTGCTTTTCAGACACTCTGAATGCTGACAATCCCCACATGAGGGTCTGGCATGTGAGGAGATGCACATTGACTCAGGGCTCTTCCCAGAAGCCAACCGCCACTGTGTGTTTACAGCGATCCAGTCCGAGAGGAACCTCCCACTCACATTCCTCATTTAATGAGAATTCACTCTTCCTCTTTCCTAGCCGCTGTTCAAGCTACCCCCAACCCCACCCCACTTACCCCCCCCAGCCCCAACCCCCCAATCATTCTGTGAGATCGGCCATCCACAAAATCGGGGCAGCTTTAAGATTTACAGCAGCCATCAGTGAGATAAAAAAAAAAATGGGGCCCTCTAATTTCTCTCTGTTATTTTGTAAAACTTCTGCGGTCTTTCCAAAAAACATCTAAAAGTCAGCAGCGTGCTTCCAAGAGCATCCAGCCATAGCCCCCTTTGGGCCAGAATCCAGCCTGTTCAGTCTCTAAATGAAACAAAATAGTGTTTGTGGTTAAAAACAGGAAGCAGCTCCCACAATTCCCGGCTCCAGCAATCCTCACCACTACAGAGGAACGGACACACAACTTTAGCCAGACCACGCAGGCGTTCACAGGATGTAGTTATGCTGACACTCTTTATGTTGAACTCTATCAGGTTTTAGAAAGCGGTTTAAAATGAGAAGACTTTTTGAAGTGTAAAGAGATGGTAACGAGGTAACAATTGTACATTGGACTTCAAAAACCATTTACGACTGTCACCACCTCTGGAGGTAGAGAACAAGAGATCTTTTGCACATACATGAGAGATCTGAGCAAATGTAAAGACATCTCTAATAAATGGGGTTTATGGTCACGCTTGCTGGTCCTTGGATGTTTGCATTGCACAATCTTAGCACGTAAAAACTCAAGCTCTGAGCATTCCCTGGTAAAATCGCATTTAGATTACGTCAACTGACTGACAGAAGAACGAATGGCCAGGATTTATTCACTGACAGAGGCTTGAGTCACCGGGATAGAGGGCCCCTCTTCCCCTGCTATAAAAATGGAGGGGGGTTTATGTCAGTGGTACAGATGATTTAAGGCTGTGATGGAACGCGTAAAAGAATAAAGACCTCCGTTCGGCCTCCGGTCCAGCTCACAGCTCCCTTTCACCCTGCAAACTGCTCTCCTGCATCAGCGATCTACTCAGGCGAGGTTGCATAACAACATCACCCTGCATCATACAAAGCGAAATTCACTGCCGATCACTCATAGCTGCAGAGCGCTGCATGGTTTTGCAGCGTGACAGTGTCCTGATGTTTGTGCTCCTCTCTGACAGCTGTTTACGCAATGAGTTGCATGACCGAACAGATCGGCTACAGCATGTTGTTTAAATAAATTCAGTTGTCGTTTGAGGCGGGTACCTCTGGCAGGCTGTACCTCTCTCAGCCCTGGGGCATTACCCATGAGCCTGCAATGGATGTGTCAGACATGGGGCATGTGTGTAAACAGACACAAATGGCTTTACGCTACACAGGGGCTGTCTCCCTGATGCTGTAAATGTGTGTTCATCTGTGATACTACAGTCGGTTGGTGCATTTGAAACGTGTGGCTATGGTTGATCCGCAGTGCTACAGTCAGCTGGTATGTTTGAACTGTGATGCCACAGCCAGCTGGTGCGTCTGAACCACAATGCTATGGTCACTGTGTGCGAATCATACTGTTACAATTGGTGTAGGATCCAGATGCTTGGCTAGTTCAAACTGAATCATAGTTACCCCTCTACAGTCGCTTGTTCCCTTGCGGGATTCAGTTATTCATTTTGAAAAACAGTTTTGTAAATCAGCAAAAGGGAAGTTAAAATCTGCAAAAACAGCAAAAGGGGAATCAGAACAAAACCCTCAGTCAGCTGGCTCAGCAGTGCATCTGATTTTACTGTGTTCATATTATACACACTGATAATGGCTTTTAAAATTGAAAGCAGAATACTGTTAGGTTGTTTTTGAGAGTAATGTTATTTACTGTGTAGTGTTCTCACAGAATCAGACCGGGGGGGTGGGTGATGGACAGAGACAGAGAGACAGAGGGGGGAGGGGGGAGCTTGAGAAAGAGCTTTATCATATGGTGTGACTCTGAAGAAGCCAGTGACCTTTCCATTCTCAGCCACAAACACAGAGGGGACCTGCTTTTGTTCTGGGCTGACCCCTTAAATTCCGGGCGGAAAAGTTCCCACCCTCGCGCCCCGCACTGGGGGTCGGGCGCACCCCTCTGAACAACTGAGCCGTAATGCTGCATTGGGGTTTAACATTAGGGAAAGGAGTTTTCTCTGAGCTCGCCTACATATTATGCTACATTTGATTAGCAGAGCAACTCACAACTCACAATTTTTATATGTTATTCATTTACACAGTTGGATATTTACTGGAGGCAATTTGGGTTAATCACAGCATAGCAGTGGCATAGCAATTTGGGCACCACAGTAGTGCCTCAGTGTGGAATTGAACTGGCAACCTTTGGGTAACAGAGCCCTGGTCCTAATCATTGTGCCACATTGCTGTCCCTGGGAATGGCTCGGCACGGGCGGTCTCACTGTGTTCATGGTGCAGTTCCAGATGAATTAGAGTTCTGGACAATTCCCAAACGAGTCGTTTATGTGCCGCCCAGGGGGGTGAACGCTGTTACTACATTTAGCGCCAATCTGAGGAGACGTGTTTGTTGTCGTTAAGCAGCACGCCAGTGCAGGCATAACTTTTTTTTATGACCTCTTAGTGGATTTGATGACCAGATAACATCTGCAATGTTTTCCACCTGAAAATCCAGCCAGCGCAAGCACAGCTGTGTTCAATTATCACAACACGGTAGGTTTCCTTATATTACAGCCATGCAGGGCTGCAGACTGTGCTGAAAGCGCTAAATACTGAGAGAAATAGTGAGCCTCTTTTAGCTCCAGCAGCAGTGTCCTGTCTATTAAGGCTTAGCCAGCACTATTTTCAGAATCAATGCCTTTCACAGCTGCTGTTTCAGA
This sequence comes from Megalops cyprinoides, assembly GCF_013368585.1. Lineage (NCBI taxonomy): Eukaryota > Metazoa > Chordata > Actinopteri > Elopiformes > Megalopidae > Megalops > Megalops cyprinoides. Next base: position 38,182,416 of record NC_050587.1, on the reverse strand, counting down.
CAGCTCACTCGTAAGTGCCTTAGGAGATCTCAGACCCCTGAGCTGGGAATAAAAATTTGGTCATAATGTTACCCTCCTGGCACTAAACTGCCCTTGGTGAGTGTGTCCTCTGAGCCTAAACACATAAATTAACCGGGAGGCGCAAAGTGGTCGAGCCACATGCACTGAAGGCCAGGAGTTCTCCTGATCCAGAGGAAAATGAGTCTGAGATTCACCCTGATCTGTGGCGGATACGGCGAAGACTGTGGCGGAGGTCACGCAGAGGTCACGCAATCACTGCTTATCAACACCATAAATACATTTCACAGCGTGCGTCATGATAACAGCACACCGCCATTTGACTAGTCTGTCACCGGACTGCAGAGCCAAGGGAGTGGCTGGGTCGGCCATTTTGCTATTACAATCAAATTGGTTTGGCATCCCAAACAAAACGACCCCAGCAATTCAACTACATGAACAGCTTCATTCCCCAGCGAATACTCTCTCTTACACATGTCAGAGCAAGCAAGGAAAACACACACACGCACGCACGCAGTCACACACACGCGCGCACACACGCACACACACACACACATGCACATACACGTGCGCAGTCTCACACACACACACACACACACACACACACACACGCGTGTGTGCACACGCACACACATGGACACACACGCACATACACGTGCACACACACACACACACACACCAGGACACAACAGAATCAGCGCTGAGGGACTGAGGTATTCGCTCTCTTGTTACCTTGGTAACCTTGATGATTTCTGCTCCTGTGCCATCTGTAGCGGTAGTGGGGGGTGGGGGGGGGGGGGGGGGGCAGTGAATCTACCTTCAGCAGCTATGTTTCCATTAGAGGAACCAGAGAAGACAGTGTGACAGGCACAGAAGAGAGGGGGGTACTTTGTGTCTAACACTCAGAGCGTATTCTTTTTAGAACCTGCTCGCTGAGAGAGGCTGTAGGGCGTGCAGGGCTGAATGAATGCGTGTTTGTGTGCCTTCATACATAGCCTAATGGAAAGACAGTCAGAGAAGTGCGGTAAGACCTCTGGCTAGAAGGACATTCACAGGAGAACTGAACACATCTCCCCTCCCCTCCTCACCACGCTGCCAGAGAACTCCTGTCTTACCTGGGCTGTTGGCGTTGGGGTCCGCCAGCTCTACCGATGGGAGGCGGATGGGCGACTCTGCCTCGGGCGTCTCGAAGTGGCCCTCTGAGTCGGAGCTGTGGGAGAGAGACGGGAGAGTGAGCAGCTGCCCGGTACGCCCACATTGTGGCCTGCACCTCTGGACTTTTCGGGGAGACTTCCAAGGCAAACACCAGATTCAGCCCCGTGGCACTCAGAGAGGGGGGCGCCTGTTATAGCCCCTCAAAAGTCCACTGGTCGGTAACCGCCACAAACCGCCACCCGCCACATCCCCCCACGCCCTCCAGCTCTGCAAGCTGCAGCGCGTCTGAGGCCTGAATTCCAGTCGCTTCTGGGAAAAACCGTTTCCTCTTTGTGCCCTTCAGAATCGCGTGATCGTCTTCCTGAATCTTGGCAGGTGCAGGAGCTGCTCGGTTGCAGCCAGAGGCAGAGGGGCGGAGCCGAGAGGTGGGCTGCTCGGCGTGGGCGCAGCCCGCTCTTTTAAAAACACGGAAAGGGAGGGAGCCCAGGGCACCTCCCAGCCTCAGGCTTTATTTCGGTTAACAGCTGTTTGGCCTTAAACTCAGGAATCTCCATCAAATAAAAAAACAGCTCAGCACTGACAGTTTGACCCAGATCTTATCAAAGTTACAGAGCTGGAAATTGCCTATGCGCAGAAGAAAAGGGATAAACTGGTGAATCTACTGGTCATGGGGTCTGTCCTGCCCTAAATTTAGGGAATGGGACAAAGGACAAACCTCTTGACCCCCCTCCCCTGTTCACGGTCCCCTGCCCCACAGCACATTGACCTGTGTCCTTTCCCTGGAGGAAGTAACATTCTCGCTGTCTCACACTCTCCCAGAGCGCCCTAACACACAAGATAGGTCTTCTTCACAGCGATGTCCTCCCTATGGGGGGCAGGAGGTCCATCTCCAGTCCTGACTCACAGCCAGACGTTAGCATCCCCGATCCCGACGGCAGCGGGATCCACCCACGGTTCCGGATCAGAGCCAGCCTGGAAGTGCGTCTGAGCGTGTCAGCCCGGGGACATGCTGACGAGGGGGAACGCGCAGTAAAGCTCCTTACGATCTGCGCAGAGCTGGCAGCAGGCAGGCAGCAGCATGTGGGCACAGGGACGAGGGAAGGGGGCACCTCAGCTCAAAACATGTCCCCTTTCACAGACTGATCACAATAAGACACAGTAAGATTCCCCCGCCTTGCCCTGCCTACGCTGGTCCTGCACAGCACAGAATAGAGGCACCTTTGATTCACACAGCTGTTCGCAATCGAAAATCAGGGTGGCGAATACCTGTTTTTTGTAGACATATGTTACAATGCACAGTGTTAGATCAGGGGTACAGAGTGTACCCAAATGGCTGTCCACAAGGGGGCAGTAGTGCACACAGCTACCTAAGCACAGTGTAAACACTGAGCTAATTCTCTGAGAACACACTGCAAATCGAAATAAAAACCAGGTCCATGGGATGTGATTAGTACTTGCTTGATTAGTATGCTGCAGGAAGGTAATTTTCGATGATTATTTAGACCATATACAGCCTTTAAAAATACAATCTATCTTGCATCCCACCTTCCCCCTGGCAAACACACACACACACACACACACACACACACACACACACACACACACACACACACACACACACACACACACACACACACACGCACACACACACACTTTACTATGCAAAATGCACTCATCCAAGCAAATATGCCATTCCTACCTCTGTTTTCTTTGTAGATTGAGCAGGAAGTACCGCAGGAAGTGAAGTGATGGCGTTATCTAACAGACGGTGTGAGAAAGGGTGAGATTGCATCTGTGCGCTGATCCGTACCAGCCCACTACTGACCTCAGATCAGCCAAAGCACCACTGAAACATGAATCCTCTCAGCAGGGGGGTCCACAGATCACCCCCACAGCACACATCTTCACACCTCCCCTCCAAAACCTGAATCCCACAGACCCTGACAAACGACGGCCAGGAGGAACATCCACTGACAGGGTTGTGGGGATGATGGGAAATTTGAGGACATGAAGGGAATATTGAAGAGCTGAGGGGAATATCGAGGAGTGGACAGGGGTGGCAGTGTAGCATAGCGGTAAAGAGCAGGACTCCTAACCTAAAGGTTGTTGGTTTGATTCCCCACTGGAGCACTGCTGCTGTACCCTTGCTTAACCCAGAATTGCTTCAATAAATATCCAGCTGTATAAATGGATAACATGTAGAAACTGTAATCAATGTAAATTGCTCTGCTAAATGACAATAATGTAATGTAATGTCACACTGAGGAGCTCACAGGAGTATCGAGGAGCGGACGGGAATAACCAGGATCTGATAGGAATACGGAGGAGTGGACAGGATTATCGCATGAAAGGGCACAGTAGCTGCTGTGTGGGTCTGCCATTCCATCTGTCTGTATATCAGGCGCAGCTCACCTCACTGCACAGCACCAGCACATAAACAAGGAGCCAGCTTCCAACGACTCACGACTCCGACAGGTGGAATCAATGGCATTTCCCTGCAGGCATGCTTAAACACACACGCACACACACACTCTGTCACACACTGACACACACACAGTTCCATACAGGTACAAACGCAAGACACATGCATACATAAATACACCAACAAACATGCACACATATGTACACATTCACACATACAAACCCCCACACACATACACAAACACACACTCCTTCCAGACTCAGCAAACATATTAACCAACACTCGCCTGCATCCGCGTGACTTCTCCTCCTCAGGAGAGAACTCTTCCTCCACAGTCATACGCTCCTCGAATGCCCCGCGACCCTCCTCCTCCTCTTCCTCCCTCCTACCCTCCTCCTCCTCTCCCCCGCCCCGAACGGCAGACCACGTCCACTTGGCCCACTGCACGGGTGAGAGCATGGACCACGACATCCCGCTCAGCTCTACACGATCCACCGGGTCAGCACTGTCCAATTTACTCTGTACTCCTCACCTCTCTCTCTCTCTCCCCCTCTCTCTCACTCTCTCTCTCCCCCTCTCTCTCACACTCTCTCTCTCTCTCTCTCTCTCCCTCTCCCCCCTCTCTCTCTCTCTCTCTCTCTCTCTCTCCCTCTCTCTCCCTCTCTCTCTCTCTCTCTCTCTCTCTCTCTCTCTCTCTCTCTCTCTCTCTCCCTCTCCCCCCTCTCTCTCTCTCTCTCTCTCTCTCTCTCTCTCTCTCTCTCTCCCTCTCTCTCCCTCTCTCTCCCTCCCTCTCTCAGGCAGGGATGTGGTTTTCACAGCACAGCAGAGTCCAGGCATCCATGTTCCTCTTTACTGCTCCCATAAGTGTGTCTCCGGGCTCTTCATCTTCAGCTCAGGATCGGCCTGCTGGCTTCTCTGCCCCTCTCTGGGGATGCTAATTTTCTCAGCTAATTTTCTCAGTTTCTTCTGTCAAGGTTCTCCAGTTTAGACTGGAGAACCCACACCCTGCTCTGAAGCTCCAGACCGCCCTCCCTGCTTCTCTCTGTTTTGCGCTCTCTCCCTCCCTCTGTCTGTATCTCCCTCTCACTCTCTCTCTCTCTCTCACTCCCTTTCTCTTCCACTCAGCTCTGAACACCACAGTGCTGATCAGCTGGCTGCCAGAACAGGACTGAATCCGCACCTCCCTCCTCTCTCTCTCTTTCAGGGCTGATCTATTGTCAGAGGAACAGAGGGGGGGAACGGTGGAGCCTCCCAGCTTCAAAAGAATGCTGGGCTGCCTGAAGGCAGGAACTGGGCGGCCCTGTTCTGACGGAGTGGTCTGTCCTTGTTGTTCTGAGGGAGAGCAGGAGTGCTCTCTCATCCAAAGGCAGCAGAGAAGAGGGAAAACAGCGGCGCTGCATGCTTTCACCGGGAGGGCCCTGGAATGCGAGCCCCACAGCTCCCCCTGCTGGTGCTCCCACGAGCCCAACCCTCCCTGCCGACTCTGGATTGGCTGGAAAATCAAGTTCCTAAGGGTTTGCTTTTGTGGAATGATTCTGCGCTGATGTTTAAACAAAGCGGATGGCTCTTCCTCACTGCCGTGGTCAGCCCACCAGCTGATCCACACACTGGGAGGCAGTGTAGCATAGTGGTTAAGGAGCAGGACTCGTAACCGAAAGGTTGCCGGTTCGATCCCCACTGGGACACTGCTGCTGTACCCCTGGGCAAGGTACTTAACCCACAATTGCCTCAGTAAATATCCGGCTGTATAAATGGATAACATTGTAAAGAACTATTACCTATGTAAGTCGCTTTGGATAAAAGCGTCTGCCAAATAAATGTAAAATAAAACTCAGTGAACCTGAGTAGTATCTGGATAGTTGATACACAGAAAATGATAAGCACTGCGTCTTCCTGAACTAAGTGTAAAGCATGCCCATGATTATTAACTCTCGCATGTGACATTCTGTTTAGGGAAGTGAGCTTGGAGCCTACGAACTGTAAGTTTAAATTCCTTGAGTAAGGAGTAAGGAAACATCCAGCCTCATAAAGGGATAACAGGTCAAACTCAAACTCTGTAATTTGTCCTATCTTCTTAGAAAATAATTATTATTAGGAAGCAGAAGAAGAATTTACCAGCTCTTGCTTTGTATGATGTTTCTGCCTGGATAGCCAGAGACTGAAGCTGCGATTTCCCATTGTTCGAGGGATATCCCCTCAGCTTGGGAGCGCACACACACTCGTCAGGTTTCGAAGGGAAATTTTCAGAGGCATTCACCATGGATAGAGGGAACTTAATCTTCCACTCCACTAGCATCAGAGTCTGTCTCCCATGAAGCTCTTATCTCCAGCTATCTGTGAGCTGTGCTCAGCCATGCTTGAAGGTAGAGGCACACAACCACTTCCGCCGCTACCTTCCTGACACAAACCAGACAAAAGGTTAACGCTATGACATCGCCAACAACTACTGCAACACGGCTGCTCTGCTCCAGCATTACAATAGATGTTTGAAAGGAACACATAATTTTTTTTGCTTTAAGTTGTAATGGAACTGAAGAAGAGTGAGACCGGTTTCAATCAAAGAGGCCCAATCTGAACATCAGGTGAAGTAGAGCAGGAATGGCCGCAGTCTCTGAAGGACATGGCTATGAGCACGTACTCTGTGAGAGCGATTCCTTAATCAAACTCATTATAGCCATGGCTTGAGTAGCCCTTTTATGTAACTTATGCTAACCGTTGGACTCATAACCCTGGGTGATCGTATGTGTTCACAGGCAGGTCATTGTCAGCTCCAGGAACACGACCCCTGGGAAATGACCCATGGGAAACATAGCCGTTGTTCTTCTACTGACACATGGCCTGGCCCTGTCTCATTAGAGAACTGTTGATAAAGCCTGGATTAAGCTCTGAACAGTGGCACATTCAGGGGAATCTTGGCCAACTCTCCGATTTGAACCATCCAATCGCTCCTGCTGCTTTCCCTGTGCGGCTCCAGTGACAGGTTAATCATTGCTGCTGGTGATGTATAGAGGATACTTCACACGTACTTTCATATACAGAGTCACATTCTCCCAGCAAAACAAAATCAAGTGTTCATTAAATTAAACGTAAACGGGTTTTCGCCTCTGAGCTGTCTAATGGTCTGTACAGCGATGACAGGAGATTAGGGCACAGGAATGAGAGCCAGCTCGCAGCTGATAGTCACTCTGAGTGTTTGTTGAAGGTTTACCGGACACTGTGTATTTCCAGGGTCACTCTATGGCTACACCAGACTGTGGTCAGTTGTCCTCTGGTTCACATCACAACAGACACATCACGGTGTTCCGGAACTCTGGTCAGAACTCACAGAACTTCGCCTCGCATGCAGCTTAGAGAAATGTGGTGGAACTAGCCTGAAGAGCTGGTTTTCTGACACGTAACCGTCACAGTGAACCTGGCTGCGTTTTAGAAATGCAACAGTACCTGCATCTTAGTGGACAGAAGTCCTGTCTGTCTAAATGAAGCCAGTTGCAGTATGGGTTAGGGGGCACCCTCAGACATAAGATTCATAATTGTGAGGGTGTGAGATTATCATCAGTCTAAAGGAATCCACAGACAGTTTCTCATGGGTTTTTATGCTGTAAAACACCAGTGAAGAATGGGAAGTGAGCATGGTGCGATTTGCTTTGTGATAAACCAAGTTTGCTTTATAGCAGTGCGTTTGGTGAAGCTTCGGAGCGGCTTTGAGCTGGTGTATAAAACCCAGCGAAAGCCAGCAGGGTGGGGGAGGACCACCCAGCGCTCCCCTGCTCTCCTCCCAATTGTTTTATTGGTTTAATTCAGGTCAGCACACGAGCCTCAGACTCCATTACGCAACCTGGCAGGAACTCCAGAGAGGTTTCGCCTTTCAAACGCATGTGGAGAGAGAGGTTTATCAGAGAGAGGTCTGAGCGGGAGCGGGAGGAGAGAGGGGAAAAAAGACGAAAACAAAGCAGATGGAGCGGCTGGGTGAAGCGGGCGCGCTGTGAGTGACAGATGGGAGGGGCTTTGGAAGCGTCCTCCCGACATTCGAAACATCTGTGCCGGGGGCTGTTTCGCGGGGGCTGTTTCGGCTGAGCCCTCACACTCACCCCTCCTGGGGGGGGGGGGCAGGCTGCTCCTCATTATCTGGTAGCTATTTCAGGTGCGCTCCAGACCTTCTCCATTAAAGCTCCAGACGGCCCGTCCCGGGGCGTTCCCGCACAGGGGAGGGAAAGGGGAGAGAAAGCCGGGCGAAGGTGAGGTATGGGAGGAATTTAAAGAACCCACCGCAGCAGAACAGATGCCCCGCCCATCACCGACTGCTGCTGCGGGTGGGGGGGGGGGGGTCAGGGGGCGGAACGCACCGTTGTACCAGCCGTACGCCACGTTCCCACACTCACCCCGTCTGTTCCTATCAAAAAAAGGTGCTGACACCTCAGCTCATACAGCTGCTTGTTTGCTTTTATCATTGCCATGGAAACTACATGTGCACTGCCGGTTGCGATTTTAATACATTATTAAACACTCATAACTAAGCTGATTCCATTTTTTAACAGCAGTAAACAGTTGAGGCTGTTTAGACAATGATTTGGGATATTTTGCTAACAAATCAACTCGTACAGTAGAGGCACTAAATAATATATCCACAGTCTGGGTATAACTCAATAAAACAGTGCAATCTGCATGTGCTTTCTGGCGGCTCCAACACCGCAATAACCCTTTTCCCCCTAAAGAACAAAACGTCTGAAAGCTGCACACATGGCCTTCATCTGAATGCACCCAGGTGTTTTCACAGGGTCACGCTTCCACTCCCTGCCACTGGCTCCCTGCTTGACCTCTTCACCAATCAGGATGAAGCTCCCTCTGTGACATCATCCTTGAGCTTCTGCTGGAATGCAGTCAGGTGAGAGGGGGAGAGAGGCAGGCAGAGAGCAGTAAAATACCCTCATTTCACACGCAAACTGCTTCACACCTGGGTCAGGCCTGTTCAAGCAACAACACGTGGACACACAAGAAAGGAGAGCTATTCACTGAGCATCTGCTGACTGATCACCTGAATCAACCTGCAATGTTTGAGATGCCAATGAGAGAGAGAGCGAAACTGCACAGCAAAGATGGACAGGGATGGGGAAACTAATCAGCTGCCAACGAAGGCACTGCTCTGTGGCCATCCCACAATGCACTGGGCTAAGGTCATCTCCTGTTCACAGAAACAGGCTTGCTAACCTGCAGTCTCAGACAGCACCTACAGTTGCCATGGGAGCAGGAGCGGGAGGGGCGGGTGTCTTCTCACAAGAACAGTGATGAGTTGGAGAAAGGAAAGGAGAAGGGGGAATTATGGGCAACCTTACATACCACGCCTTCCGCTGGGCCCAGAAATACCCCGGTGAGGACGGGGGTGGGAGGCGGGTCAGAGTGGGCCGGGATGACCGCAAGGCCCGGCCCGAGGCATAGGCCCTGATTGGGCTGTTAGTCACTGAGCCCAGTGGTCACACAGGAATGCAAAGAAACACTGAGTCAGAGGCATAAAATTCAGGCTGCTATTTATAGCAGACAGCGGCGAAGCCGGCTCCCTCAGGTCCAGCTCTCTGCAAAACGGGGACACGGAACGTGGGACGTCACACGGACTGGCACCACGTCTGTCCTTACACGCGCTAACACGGTTACGGTCCGTGTGAACACATCAATGGTGGCGCCGGGGCGGCTGGGGCCGGCCTCAGCCCAAATAAACCCGACTGTTTTTGGCTGTTACGGTCACAACAGCACCTTTCCACCAGGCCTAAATATACAGCGCATTTTCTGTCTTTATCCTGCCCAGGTGACATCATCTGAGGCAACTCCCAGTCACCACTGGCAATATATTTCTTTGTAACTGGCTCATTATGTGTGGACCAAAGGTGTTCAAATACAAGGGTACAAGACATCATAAAATTAGACAATCCCCAAAGTTCTGAAATACTTTTTCTGTGTCTGGGATACATTTTGATGTGTATTAAGTGAAACTATTAATATTATGGCCAAGTCTTGAAAATAAGTTTAAAAAAATCTAGAAGACATGTAAGTTTTCATTATTATTATTATTATCATAAATCAGACTGTAGATGACCTCTATCTCTGAATAATTAGGCAATTCCCAATACAGTCACAAAATAAATCCCGTTGTAAAATGACAAAGACGAAGAGCAGAAGTCCCTCTCAGTCCTCCCCAAAACAGACCCGCAGAGAGCGTGTCTGTCTCCGTGAATCAGTGGAGCACTTCACTGTATGCATCTCAGACTCTCCAGATCGTCTATGATTAACAGGAACCTTCCTGCCGGAGGATCCGTTTCAGGCACGAGTGGCTCCCCCCTGGCCCACACGCCCCATCCCACGGCCAGGAGCAGCTATGAAAACACCCCGCTCCTCTGCAGAGGCCATGGGGGCCTCCTTCAGCGGGACCCTCTCTCCGACCGACTGCCTCCGCATGGAGAAAGGTCCACATATATCTGCCACGGCAGCACTGTACTGGGGCTGCCCAGCTCCACACAGACAGAGGCCCGCTTCCTTCCCAAATATGACAGGAATTCTCATAAACCCCAGGGGTAAGAGTCCTCTCCACCACATAATTCCACTCAGAGTCTACGCAGAGAAACCCAATATCTCACCAGCGATTCGGATCACAGAAACCAGGCAAGAGAAGCACAACACGGCTCTGCTTTTATATGGTGCTACAAATTAAATGGCAGAATGAGAGCTATGTTTTGAATCCTACTAACGCTTGAGTCCCAGACGATAGCTATTTTTAGCACAGAAATAATCTAGGCTGTTATTTATACCTTAGTCACCAGACATCAACAATGCCCGCAACAATTCAGTATCCAAGAACAACTTGGAAACATTTATATGGGAAATGTCTCCCTCTTCTGGCCATGGGGTATCAACACAGTTTCTCAATATGTGCTTTCAAAAGTACTGACCACGAGGACGTTTATCTGTGAGGGTAGAAGTCCTCACATTAATATCATAAACAGGTGTGGTAATTACTTCTTAAGGACACATAATGCACTAATCTCCTGTCACTAAATGATGAGAGTCAAACACAGACATGAGAACAGGTTGTGCTGTCTGCGCTGTCTCCTCCTCATGCTGTTGGTACAGACACACAGAGAGGCCGCTTCCTGCAGCCTGGCTCCCCTGCAGCTGAGCTGAGCTGAGCTCCTACAGATGTATGTAAACAGGTCCGTACGATTCCCCGGGTCCGATTCTGCAGAGCAGAGTAAGGTCCGTACGATTCCCCGGGTCTGATTCTGCAGAGGCGGGACAGAGCAGCAGTGAAATTACAGAGCGCTGGCAGAGACAGAGTGGTCAGATCACAGAAATACAGCACCTGAGGAGGTGCTATCCTCTCCATTGTAGCGCAGAATGGGGAGGTGCTCAGGACAGAGCAGGCAGCACTTTCTAAAGCCGTTTACCTCAGTGACTCCCAGCTGTGCTGTCATGAATACAAGTGCAGCTGGAATGTTCAATGACCAATCAGTGGGTCCGACTGCAACAATTTCTTTTCATGAAATGGCATCACTGCAGGGATGAAAGGAAAAGCTTCACACAGGAAGCTGCACACATGTGCACGCACACACACACGCGCATGCACACACGCACACACAAAGGAAAGAATTACATCCTTTTTCAAACTACAAGTGAGAGAGGGCTCCTAGCTCAGTGGTTTACACGTTCACTTTGAAGGCAATCTGAGCTTTACAGCCCAACGCTCGCAAACAATGACCAGCAGCCCACAGTGGCTGAAGAAAGTGGTTTAGTTCTGCCAGGGATAGGGGTGAGTAGATCAGCAGGGGTTTCCTCATCTCACCACTCTCAGGCACCCTGTAATTCGCCAGCCTCCTGCCAGTTGCCTGGATGGTGTCAGCGGGGTAGCACCTGTCCTGCTGTGAGCACTCAATCCACTGTAGCGCGCTGTGTGACTTGAGGTGTGAAAAATAACTGCTGGTTGTGTGTGAGTGTTTCGGATGACTGATTTCATCTCAGCACTCCTCAGCAAATGTGGTTGTCCCTGTGAGATGAGCCTAATATCCAACTAAACTGTAAGTCACAAGATCACAGAAGGCCTATGTGATATATGCTGATGAAGCTTACAAAACTCTCACTCAATGACATGTTGCTGGAAGCCGTAAGGACATTGTATCTAAATGTCAGTTACCCAGCCTGAGGAGCACACAGTCACCTGGCATGCATGTACGAATAAACAAGACACGAGAAAAACGCTGCGCAAACTGATCTGGGTCCACACCTGTTTGCAATACAAACAGCAAAAGGGAGTGCCCCACGCTTCATTTGATGTACTGAGAACAGAGAGACGAGGTCCTGGTGCATCAGTGTCATCAGTGTCTCCGCTTTCATTCTAACTGCCACAGTGCACTCCACTCATAAGAACATGGCCCTCCAGGTCGATTCGATTCTTATCACCGTCTGCTTGTCAAAAGTGAACTGAAACTCAATGAATAAAATGGAAGTTTGTGTATTACAAAGTGCATTTCTCTTATCTAGCAGAGACATGTCCGTAGCTGATTTATTCACAACAAACAGAGTGAAGTATCCAGTGTCCCAGCTGCATCTCTTTGGGTTGATCTTAAGAATGCGACTGTAAGAAAGCAGCACTTTTCTCAGCAGACAGTGGCTTTCTTTTTCCTGCCGTGATGACTGGTATCCCGGCACACAGACAAAATTCACAAATTTATCTGAAAATTCAGACATACTAGGAGCTATAGTCATTACCGTGAGATATGAGATTGACTGCATTCATATTCTCATTGTGGTGTGGTGGAAAGGAGCTAGGCTTGCAACCCAGAGGTTGCTGGTTTGATTCCCATATGGGACACTGTTGTACCTGCGAGGAAGGCACTTAACCTCAACAGCTTCAGAAAATATGCAGCTGAATGCACTGAGGAAATGTAACCTGTGCAAGTCCCTCTGGCCACACGCAAACAACTAACACAGGTGAGATTTCGACAGGAACGTCGGGGAGCTGTGCTGGTGGCTTTGATTAATGCTGTGATAGAAAACGTCGTTAGAACTGCACTTTGCACAAGGAGCAGAGTCATGGAAGGCTGTGCTGCTATCACAATCAATCTGCATCGCCTGACAGCGACGGTGATGGATTTCTGCTCTGCGTGGCCACCTGTCACCTTTCCCTGTCGATATGTGACACGGCGTGTCCCAGCTGGGAGAGCAAAGCGCTGCAGCATATTCAACGTCTGCAAACTGATGAGACAACAGGAAGGCAAACGGGGTCTACAGCGCTGCCCTCTGTACACACAGACTTTACACGCAGAACCATCGCATAGTGCTGATGGAACAGGACATGCAACCTAGGAGTCGCAGGTTTGAATCCAGGTTGGGGTACAGCTGGTGTACCCTCAAGAATAAGTCATTTGACTGAAAGATTTTGGTCAATATCCAGCTATGTGAATGTCTTACATTTATAATGTTTTACAAAATTTTATAATGTAAGCTAGTTGCACTGGATAGGCACCATGCCACACAAATACAGTTCACAAACAGACCATTCACATCTACTTACTGTACATAATTATTTCATTTTACCAATTTTGAGCTGAATGTTACATTGAAAGAAACACATGTCAAATATGCCCTGCCAAGCTGAGAGCAACAGTTCCAACTCTCGGGTCATTTAATCTGTCAACAGGCAGAGGTAGTACCCTTGGGGCATGACTGTCACAAGATGAAAATAAGATTGGAGCCTTGTGCGTGTATGAGAGAGACCAACTCAGCAAGACAGACAGCGAGGGTACCAGACTGAGTAAAGATGAGGAAGAGATTAGCTAAGAGAAACAATCCCCGAGAGAAACTAACAGAGAGACCAGCTCCAGGAGAGATAAGCACAGAGAAGCCACCTTAGAGAGACTAGCTGAGAAGTGGGGTCACACAGAACAACAAGAAGAGTCTCAAAAAAGTCTGTATGATGATGTCGTCTCAGTATCGAGCCAATCAGGATAAACTGCCTCAAAGCACAGCCAATGAGGTACGCCATATGCGCAGTAGCATTGCTGGACAGCACACCCAGGACCTCATGCACATGAACTAAGGGTGGACAGGTTCACGGGCAGTAAAGCATTGTGGCTCCAGTGTCCCTCATCATTTGCTATTTTTCACACTACAAAGGCCACATCATGTCTGCTTTAATCTCACCTCACGCCTCTACTCCATCAACAGAAACAGCCCAGCCCTGAGGTTCTGTAGTAAACGCCCGTACTCGCAACTCCCTGCCGCTTCCAAAGCTGTGAAAGCTATAAATGGAGCTCGGCAGCCATTGGGAGAGAGGTGTGAACCTGCCCCTCTTTCTCTCTGCTTTCATACACACAGATGCCCGACCTCCCCATCATCTCGGCTCTCTGCTGTAGGAGAAAGAGCGACCCCTAAAGGAAGGGCCATGCACCTGAACACAGAGCGCAACAGAGGGTGACCACGGCTAGTTTCTGCTTTAAAGCCGGGTGTGGCAAACGCACAGTGCATGTCTGATTCCTATAATGTGCAGGGCTCTCCTGGAAAGCGCTGGCTAATCTCCCATCAGGGAAAACAATGCTTGCTCTGTGACAGAGGCATTCACTAACGGCAGCTCCCGTCTGAGTCCACGCTCATAACATCCTGCCATAAAGCACACCCAGCCTGCACACGGTGTGGAAGCACAGGGGCATTCTGGGAGCTGTCTGTATCCTGCAATTCAGAGGGGAGTAAATTTACCTTAACAACAATGAATAAAGCAATCATACCGATTCACAGCGATCTCAGGTAACTCACAGGTGTTTCTTCCCACCAACAGTCACCCCTAAGTTGTGTTTTGCTTGTGTGATGTATTAGGGGTGGGTCGCCTCAGTGCGCAGTAACATTGATTCTCCAGGTGTCCATCCTGCCGGTGAAGGCTCAGAGAGGCCAGGCATTTTTTTATTACTCAAAACAATGGCTTGTAAAGCTGGAATATTTCATGGGGAAGCCCCACACTGCAAGCTGCTGTCTGAAGAATGGGACAGAGTTTCACCTCCCTCAGAGGAGGGACAGTGGGGATGTGGTGGGAGGGGCTATAGGTCAGACTTCCTCCTGTGACAGGAAGTGATAACGCATCATAAAGCTGGGAGGAAGATGGCCTGTAAGTGTGAGGGCACCACACAAGAAACTTGCAGAGAGCAGCATGTCACTGCAATGGAATATGTCAGCACTGGAGGACTGAAGAAACCCTGCAGTCAGATATCTGCTCAATATATAGAATATCTGTGCAGTCACACTCCCCACCCATCACCCAAAGCAAACAGCTCTACCTGTGTGCAGATCAGCCACAACATCACCTAAACAGCCCCAAGAACTGGTTTAAACCGGTTCACTGGCTTCAGATCCAAAGCTCAACCGGGAAACCTTAAAGGATCTGCCAAAACTTGCACCCCAGTCTAGCCTGATTTGAATGTATGAAGAATTAACAAGGGGCACCTATTTTAACCCAGGACTGAAATGGCAGAACAGGACCTAAAGAGGCAGAGAGATGAGCCTTAATAAGACATAAAACAATACTGAAGCCTTTGTTAACTCCTACTCTACATCTTTAAGCCTGGTTTGCAATTTGGTGTTCCTCCAAAGTAAGAGTAATGGGCCAAGTGCCTGTGAAATTAGCCAGTATAGCACTGCAGTGAGTGAGTCATGTAAATAAGGGCCTCTCCTCAGCTCTGTGAGCTGGCTTAGAGGAACCAGCTCACTGCCAGGAGGAAAGGGGCATTTTTCCAACTGACAAACTGCCACACAGAGACGGTGAAGCTGATGAAGAGCACCACAAAACAAGAGTGGAGTGGACACACACACACAGTCAATCTCCTTGCTATGCATTCTGGGAAAATGAGTCATTAACATTCAATAATGGTAGAAACGGAACGTTCATGCAAAAGCCTCCCTCTGTCTGAACACCACGACGTTGTCTCGGATTTCTGCCACCTCCCTCCATGCAAATTCACCTGAACGGGTGACTGATATAAGATAGAGACACATGCACGCTCACACAGTAGGAGGTAAACTTCATAGATTTCACCCATGGCCCACACCTGTGCTATGCCTTATCAGTTCTGTGGGCGTATGTGGTGTGTGCGTTAATGTGTCTGTATGCAGACCTGTCACATTCCAGCTGGAAAACCATAACAAGTTAAAACCGGGCCACAGCAGGCTTCTCTTTAGAGGACAGGGGACTCCAGGGTGGGGCGGGGAGATGATAACAAGCACAGTGAAGAAAACTTCACAGTTAAAATTCAGCCCGAGTTTAAAAATAAGCCTTTATCTCTCCGGAGCTTTCCAGAAAGTAGGCAGAGAGCTCAAGAGACCTGTAAGAGGTTAGCTAGGCGACATGACCCAGGCTCCCTGGCTTTCAGTCTCAGATCTGATCATCAAAGCATTACACCTCCAACAGCCTTTAACACCACCTCATTCACAACCACACCGCAGGCTGTGTGGATAAACAAGAAAACGCTGCAAAAGTAACAGTCATGACATCAAATTTACTGCACTTAAACACTACGTCAAACAGGCAGGATGTGAGGCAAAGCTACAGGCTGATAATGCTAACATAGCACATCCTTTCCTAGCTTTCTTGTGCTGTATCACACATTACTTTTATTTGACAGCTGAAAAAGTTACACTACAGGCACCCCAAGGGAGACGAACTGTCTGTCAGCTATAATACACATTTGTAAGAGAGAAAATCAAAAACCCTCTGTGCTTACATGTTTCTTTTCTCCTTCTTGGGGGGGTCAGCCGGCCCCCCAGTCTTCTTGTTCTGAGAGAGGGAGCCCCCCATGGTGACAGCGTTCCAGCCCACAAACACACGTGCGGCAGAAGACGTGTGTGCGTGTGCGTGTGTGTGTGTGTGTGTGTGTGTGTGTGTGTGTGTGTGCGCGTACGTGTGCGTTTGTGCGTGTGTGTTCTCAGCTGAGTCCCAGCTTGTCACAGGAGCCAGCGCTGCGCGGGGCAAGGTGCGTCATCACAGCTCCAGGTCATGCGCTGGCGTCCCCTCTCTCTCTCTCTCTCTCCCTCTCTCTCTCTCTCTGTCTCTCTCTCTCTCCCAGGGAGTGCTGCTGCATTCACACCGCAACTGTCTGGCAACACCGGAGTACTGATCTCACGCCAGCTGCTCCGCCACCCTCTGCCCCTCCCTCCTCCTCCTCTCTGCCTCTCTCCCTCCCTCTCTCTCTCTCTCTCTCCCTCTGACTGCTTGTCCTGCTCAGTCACTCTCCTCTCTCCCGCGCAGGGCAGATTACGGTCACTTGCGTGGAACTGCAGCGCTCCGGAATGGTCTGATGATCTTTAGAGGGGGGTGGGGGTCTGAGGTCTCTCTAGCAGCAGCGGTAGCCCTAAGAAAACAGAAAACCTTCAGCAGGGGGTGGGGTTTCACCCGATGGGGTGTGGCCACAGAGACCCCTCCTCTGCCTCCTGTGGGAATGTGTGGCATTCTACTGTGTTTACCATGGTAGGTGCTCTACTTGGCTCTGTGCTGTGATTGACACCTCTGGCCAGGGTCACTGCCACGCAGGGGAAGATCTGGAGCATTAGCGTGTGAAAGACAGTCTCACACAGGCCTGTGATTCTCCTCGGCTCGGAGTCCTTCTGCTGACAGGCCTCATGGGCCAATGGAAATGACCCTTTTAGAGTTAAACCCACCACCAGAGCACTAAACTGTAAACTCTGCTGGAACCGCTGGTCTAAATCTCACACATCTACTACAGTTCAGTGGTCCAGTAGTGTGAACTTGAGGCCTAAACGCTGGCTAAGGTTGCTGAACCTGGCCCCACAGGTTGAAGTGTGGACCCCCTCACCCCGATTCACACCAGGGATAAAGAGATTTGCTCAAGCTGACCTCAGAAACATTGCGGCTTTATCAAACGTTACCACATGATGTGCAGAGAGGCTTCAGGAAATGCAACCTGCTTGTGATCAAACATTCTCCCCCAGCCACAGATTCTTCACATTCTTTTCATGTAATAAGCAAAACAGCTTAAGAGTTAAACCTTTGGAGGCCCTGCTAAATCTGCCTCTTCTGTATGGCTGTAAGAATATCCAGCCACTCTGCAAGTGAAACAAAGTGAGTCATTTACATGCTTTTATTTCCTGTCATCTCTATGCAGACTTACAGGAACTTTCTTCAACAAACAAAGGATCTGTCACACTGTGCAGAAGCTCTGTGAAGCTGCAAAGACAGGTTATCTCAGCAACAAACTAACAGCGCTGAAATCTAAAGGGAACACATGTTTTGGTTCTTACGCTTCGTAAATCAAAATATTAATTTTGCATTTATCATGCTATTTCTATAATACACATCCCTAAAAATGTTGAGGTACAGCTGTTTGTGGTGTTCATCTGTGGTTCCATCATAAAGTGCAAAGGTATCTCTCATTTAAACCCCTCTGATCCCAGCATCAGGATTACAGCTGTTAGCCCAGCCCTTCCAGCTAAGTGAGCCAGGATACCAAAGCACTGCTCACAGCCCATCAGATAACCAGCAGCAGTGCTGACAGCCAGCCATTGCAGACCTCTGTGTATGCTTGTTTTCATTTAAAACTGTAGCCTCCCAAAACCATGGGTAGCCAGAGGTTTCAGGACTCTGTTCCAGCCGTGGTCCTGATTGCTTGATTGGACTGAAAGGGGACTTTAATCACCCAATGTTCCAGTTTTTACTCAGCTGCTGATTAGACTTCTCTAAACTCTGTCTTAAACTGGGGATCTTTAAGCCTAGACTGTACTGCCATCAACCTAATTAAGTTACATTAATTTGGTGACTGTGTCTCAGTCAGGTACAACAGCTGTAACACTGTTGTACAGCAACAGTCACAGATTCAACAGCTGTAATATCGGGGGCAGCAGTGTGGTGTAGTGGTAAGGTGCAAGAACTGTACCCCAGGGGTGCGGGCTTGACACCTCCTCCTGGTGGTCCACTGCTGTTGTACCCTTGGGAAAGGCACTCAACCCAAACTGCCTCGTTAACATAAATTCGTTAACATGTAAAACCTGTAAAATCTATTTAAGCCTTGCTGGATAAATGCATCTGCTAAGCAGCTGCAATGTAATGTAATGTTCCTATTCAAATGCTGCATGAGTTCCCAGAGTGTCCATGCAAAACACTGGGTTACATTCAACAGACAGCCCCCAGAGGCTAATTTCACACATTCAGGACCTGCCTCAGCGTCCTATCAGAACTCACTTCCCAGAATTCTCACGGCCTCCCTCTGGAGTGAAAGTCCCTGTTTCTGTGACTGTCTCAGGATAGCAGTAGCTATGCAAACTCTGAGAACATGGCCAAGCTGAGCTTCATCAGATTCCGGATATCTGATATCTGGTCTCTGCTTTTATTCTCGTGACTCATCTCAGAGGACAATCACATTGTTGCAGTTGTGTTTCTCTGCCGCTACCTGCCCCTGTGAGATGGTTTCTCTGCCGCTACCTGCCCCTGCGGGATGGCTTCTCTTTGGTGCATGGGGTATTTTTAGTACTGCAGACAACCTGCGCTAGGGTGTGAGAGTCACAGAGGTGCAACTCACACCTCTCGCCGAAATACCTGCCTCTTCTCTGGCCATTAGCACCTCACTGTGTGTCAGGTCACATGACCAGATTTACAGCTTGTTAACACCCTGGGCTTGCTCTTTTTCTGGGTTCCTGCTATGTAGATGTGGCACTGATTCATTGATCTCTATGTGATCTGGATAAAACTGGCTCAACCTTTTCACCTTCCCCACTACTGTACATCAGCTGATCCACATACTGTAGAGATCAGTGAATCCACCCAGCATCTGTTTCTGATCCAGAAAAACAACCTCAGTCTGTCTGTTGTGCTGAGGAGAGACAAGACCCCTGTGGTGTCCATACAGGTGCGTCACAGAATTATACCTCTGCCTCCTTGGTTTATTTTGTTGCTTTATCAGAGTGTGAATTAATCCCATAATCACATTACATTACTGCCATTTAGCAGACTCTCTTATCCAGAGCAACTTACACAGTGCATCTAACAAAACAGGATGAAAAGCGGCACAGGCAGGATAACACAACCCATATATAAACACCCGTCAGTGGCAAACATAATTAATAGTTATAATGGACAGTTTCTTCAAGTAGCACCACACAGACAGAGGCATTGGCTACTTCACCAGACCTGCTTTGGGAAGCACCCAGCTGTATATACGGATAATGACCTAACTGTAAGCTGCTGCTAAGCTCAGGAACTAAGTAAACAGGGTTTTGTTAAAATGCCAGAACTCAAGAGGAGGAACGGGTAAGGGGTGGAGTGGTGGGGAGGGGTGGAGTGGTTGGGGGGGGGGGGGGGGGGTGACTGGTTTGCTGTCACAGCAACCAAATATTTGGAGCTGGAATTCCCTCAGTCCTGATGATCAGGTTATGGTACAATGGCCTTCGGTTGGGGTGATGACAGAGCGATGTTTTGCTCTCCTGCTTGTGCATTGTGTGTCAGGATGGTGTTGCATAATGTCTCCTGTACTGTACGCATTAACAGACTGCAGCAGGCGAGGGTGGGAGGGGTCTGATCCAGGCCACCTCCAGGTCATCTCAGTCAGTCCCCTTTGAGCGAGAGGAGAGTCAGCTCTGACTTACTAGGCCTGTGGACCAAACATGTGCTGAGGCCGATTCGGCCTTTACCATAGCGGCTCACAGCTAAACGCTGTTTACACCACGCCTACCAGTCTTCATCACACACACCTCTTATTAAGATGTTTGATGGAGCTGTTGATCAGAGGATGATCTGAGTTTGAAGTCACATGGTAGTGATTCACTTTTAGTCCTTGAAAAGATAAGTGTGTTGGAGTTGTATTTGTCATAAAATACACTTATAGGTGTTTCTCTTAATATACCTTTCTTCATATCTGGCTCTTGAGCAGAGATAGGGTAATTGTCTTAAGCACAACTGATCATTCAGTTAATCACCTAGGCTCTATAAGTTTATTGCACAGCTAGTTCATCATAAGAAGTTCATCTGAAACTGAATCATTTTCCTAATTTGTTTAAGTTGAATTACTTGTATCTTTCACTAAAACACCAAACCACACAACCCATTTCTTTCATCAGGGACTAAGGACATATGCTTGGCAAACAATGTCAAACCAAGATAAGAATTAAAAGCTAAATCAAACCAATTAAACCATAAGTGAAGTCGAGCTGAAACAGCTGAAACATCTCACCGCACTTTAGCCCACTTGTGCCTGGTCATTCACGGCAACACAGCGATGGAAACAGCATTCGCACTATATAGCGATTTGAGCCATTCCAGGTTTTACTTGAGGCAGACCAGTGTGCTGAGCGGAAGCTGCACATAGTTGACTTCCCCTCTGCACACTGACCTGATTCTAACAAAATGTGGAACGGCTCAAGCTGCTGTTCACGGGAGCTGTTATTCTCACACCTCTCAATCATGAATGGTAGTGTACTACACTTGATAGAAGAAGCCTCCATTTTGACTGAGTGCGCGGTTGTATCCTTGAGAAAGGAACTTAACCAGAGGAATGTGTCCTTCAATACACAACCAACTGAATAAGTGGAGGCGAGTAAAAATCTCTGGCTCTGTAACTCACCGTAGAAAAGGATGTCTGCTCAACACTCATATAACAAAATAGTAGCATTTCTGCTAACAGTCTAATGCAATGTACACAGCTGACAGACCTCTAGCCTGGTCTTATGTTAACATCAGTGCATACAAATGCCAGTAGTGTCTGCCCGAGATAGCAGATCAAGGATGAGGTTACCCAACTCTAGTCTTTACCCATACCATTCTATGTAAAAGCTGGATGCTGACCCAGGACCAATGTCTGCAGTCAAGTCAACACATACTGTGCTGTGACTCGAGGGCTTTGAATTAATAACTGGGTCATGAAAGGTTGCACAATGAAAGACAACCCTTTATAATTAAAAGCATGAATACATTCAGTGATGTAAAAGTGCTCAGCAGTTTAAATGAATAATGTAGTATCATTAAATTAATGCACAGTCATTATTATACTTAAAGCATGCCTGCTTAAATGGCTATTATGTCTAATGAGGTGTGACACTTAAGACATTCAAAAGCAAACTTGTGAAAATGTAAGTTAATATTTTACAGCCAAGCTGTTTATATTAAGTGTGAAAGACACTGTGTAAGACAATCCTATGGCCAAGACTCAGTAAGGCTCCACACAGGACAACAGCGTGCAAAGCCTGACACCTGCTGGTGAGAAACAGTAAATGAACGTTCCCGTCTCTACAAATTTCTTCCACTAGGAGGCGCCAATAGCCCACATTTATACTGTTCTCTAAATTGTGTAGGTTCCTTATTAGGCATTATAAAAAGGATTTGCAGAGTCAGACATGATGGATTTGTGCAGGTCTCTGAAGAAATAAACACTTGGTAATGAGGTGATACTGCACATTAGCTGGTATACTAAGGCCGACACTGCCCTGTTGCCTATTAGTTGCTGACTGGCCACCGGAGGTCAGCAAGCTGCTGCTGTTTCCTTCCATGGATCCCTCCCATTGGGGGATAATCATGCATTACAGGCGCCTGTGCAAAATCAAGACGGAAAATGCAGCTTCATACCGAACACAACACGCTACTGAAAAGAAGTAGAGGTGTTAGATTCTTCGCACCATCTACCATCTGTCATTCAGTCTAATATTTTCTGCACGTTTTAAAAAATAAAGTGGCATTTCATTATAGATATGTAACTGGGAATATTCAGGCTTAACAAGCCAGTCAGGTTCCAGTTCTACAGTGGAAAGGGGGTATAATGAGCCAGTCTGATTACAGCTTAACAGTGGAAAGAGGTATAATGAGCCAGGCTGGTTGCAGGAAAGCTGAAGCCAAAGATGGCACCGCTGGCTTCAGACAGGAGAATGAGGCTGCAACTGTACACATC
This sequence comes from Megalops cyprinoides, assembly GCF_013368585.1. Lineage (NCBI taxonomy): Eukaryota > Metazoa > Chordata > Actinopteri > Elopiformes > Megalopidae > Megalops > Megalops cyprinoides. The sequence goes on along the minus strand of NC_050587.1, from coordinate 38,159,913 downwards.
TTTTTAAGCAGGTACAGATGCATGTAAACTTATGTACAAAGGTGTACTAATTTGTGAAGAGTTATTTGGAATCCTGTATCAAGATGTAATTATGGGTGCTTCTTCTCAAGTTACGTAATATAATTCCAATCAGATTTGAACTGATTTGTTTTGTTGTCAAAATAGGTTTTACAAATCGGATGTAGAATAATATTTTATATAACAAGTTTTTTTTTCTTTACTATAATGTGAATAGGGTTTGTGTTCGAATGCCTGATACATATTACTCAGCGTTTATGAATTCTCACATTTTCCAAAAATGAACTCTGCTTGTATGTTCTGTGCGCAGCAAGGACAGGTCGAAGTTTCAGTTTACAGGTCACAGCTCTTAATAGGGCTTTGTGTGTTCTTGTAACATGTGCAAAGTACATTTCAAAATGTTTGAACCAACACGTCTTTCCATCGCGCTGTGAGCCCCCTTCAGAGTAAAACGCCAATACTTGTAACGTTAAAAATTTAACTGAATTTTCACGAATTGCGCTAACACAGACTTAAAGACCACCTCGTGTACTTTGCATTCTTGTATTGGAGAATTATAATAGCTGTAGGAGATCATATTATACCAGTTCGTCATTTGCTCTCTGAGGTGTTTCAGAAAGACCAGACCGGCGACCAGACCGGCACTCAGGGGTAGCGTGAATGAAATGTTCCCACAAGGTCAAGTTCAATTTAAACTGTAGGGCCTATCCCAGTTTCCTCACTCTTAGCTACCCTAATATGGAATGGCATTTAAAACCACAGCAAATTAGCCCCCGGATTAAATGGCCCGCTTCCTACTTATCTTGTGAATTAACCACACGTTGCCGAGACATGAAAGAACAACCAGCCCCTTTAAACCTTGATCAGACACAGTGCAAGGCGGGGGGAAAACAATACCACTTACCGGGAGTCAAAGGAACTGGCTGTGCGTTTGCCAACGCAGCTTTGCTTTCTGCGGTTGGGATATTATAAAAACGGTTACACTTTCGAGCTCTGAACATTCTAAACATGAACAAAAAAAAATTCAAATCAAAAGAACTTTAACGACCCGCTGGTGAAGTTCCTCCCACCAGCTGTTTACAGCGAGGTGTGGAAAGTGACGTCACCCGCAGAATGAGCTCAGAGCGTCTCCGAGGGATCGCCATGACTCACCCCGCCGGTCCAGCTGCGAGCAGCGGCCGCGGAGTGGGAGTCTAGCGCGTCTCGCTTATAATACGGAGACAAAACACCGCCCCGACGGTATGACAATGAAAGACCTCATTCTGACGCTAATTATACTTTTGGTTCAACATCCAGCCCCAGATGGAGCCGAGTATTGCATAGCTGAAACCGAATGAGTCTGCCCCCGCTGCCTGTCACAGAGTCCTAATGGTAGACTACATGATGGTTTTTGCAGTGGATGCAGGCTATATCAGATATACCCTAGACCATCCACACAAATCCAGCAAAACGTTAGTAAATTTAGCTGAACCTCGTAAACGCTCATCGACGCTGTCCCACCCCTGACAGGAACCTCTGTAACTCTGTAATCTCATCCGCCCATAAAATAAATAACCTTTCCCTTTAAAATCAGACAGGCCGTTTAGGCTAATCGTCAATATTGTGCACATTTTCCAGAGTTTTGTCCCACATATCGCCCAGGGTTTCCCCGTCCTTAGCCGCGACACTCCCTTTCGCGTTGGTGTTACATGTCAATGTTGGCATAGTAGCCCAGCCTACGCCGCAAGTATGAAATTCCATGGGCCCTTGCATGAACCGTTATAAGGCTAAATGGCTAAATCTATTTAAAATAAAACGTTCAGTTATAATTTGACGGCATTTTCTTCATGACTCGAACTGAACTGTTTTGCATCACGTAGCACGACACAACTAATATTTTATTTTTTAGCTCGCAGGAAGATATTCCCTATAAATTCTCAGTTGTCAAGGGAGGAATTTTATACGTCCACTTGGCTTGGGAACTGGAAAAAACATATTGCCTGAGTATTGCAGAAGAAAGCTCGGTGTCAACGCAAAACTTCCAGAGTTCAATCTTTCCGTTTCTTGTCGGGCTGCTGCTCAGCTGTTGACTCACATCTGGGTGTTCTGCATGACGTGACAGCTAAATGTCCTGAAATAAAACGCCTAAACCACCCCGCCAACTAGATTTAGAGAGTTTTAAACACTTACCGTCTCTTTTCCCCGGTATCTCTTAAGAAAATCAAAGACGTTGCAGGACACCGCTTCAGAGCCTACTCTTTACCAGTGGATCCGTGGCTGTTTGCGTTGTGAAATCAATATCAGCTAACTCCTTAAACATAAAGCTCAGTGATCCTTACATCAGACCAAAAAGTAACGCTGAAATCAAACTTTTTTGAAAACACGAGGTTGTTTCTCTTCCTCCTTGGCTGCGTAAGGATCGATTTATGAGTGAGGAACGGGACGAAGTAAGTCTCCCCCTTTTCAAAGGAAAAGGATGTTTTGTAATATGTGTGGTGTATTCCCGTCGTATGAGAAGGAAATGAATGAACCCAGCGCGGTCTATGTATGTCAAGAATGTGTCTTAAAGAGACAGCGAACTTCTTCTTCATCACGTGGATGAATTACGAGGTTTGGCTGGATGCACTTCAGAACTTACTAACCTCATTCTGCCTTACTCTTTGAATAGGCGTGTGTGTGTGTGTGTGCGACACACTATAAACAGCAGAGGATCAATCTCTATAGCCATGCAGTGTAAACACTCTGCTTGCACATTTTTTAAGCAAACTAGCTTCTGATAAGATGTAAAGCGATGCATCGGATCATAGCAAATATTTTACAAGGCAATGGCACGCTATAAGTTTAACATTATACAGATATATTAAATATGGTATGTACATGTTGAGATAAAAACCCGAGAACGGGACAAAAGTAAAAAGTAATGTATGCAATCTATTTTGTCACTTTAAAATGTATACTCCTTTAAGATTTCCTATCTTGTAACAATACTGATGAAGTATAAAAGTAACAAAAGACACAGACACAGACTCACTGGATAAATGCATGTAATGCATTGTCAAATACCTTTTTATTGGCACATATAAATTCAATTATTTACACTTGCATTTTGGTACAAATATTTCTCATCTGAAAGGCTGGATGCATTCTCTTGACCAAATGAAAGCTCAACAAACGTGGCCTTTAAATAATTAAATAATAAATACAATAACTTAATAAATAAGCACGTCTTCTCTTCAACGCGGTGTATCAAAAACAAACTAATGGCCGAAACGTGACATTCTCTTTAGCAGGCCATCGCGAACGCTTCACTATCTTCTCATTATTAAAAAAAAATGCTAAACGAATCTATATTTACACTGCATTCAAAACACGTTTGTAGAGGACCTAAACTGGGATGTGCCAACTACATGTTGCGCATGATCAACCGGCACACATAAATCAGTCCATAATGATAAACATGAATATCAATAAACACACATGCATATATTTAGTGGAAAAAGTGAAAGGAGGTAACCTGTTCCTCAGGTCTCACTGATATTGCAAAATACTCTCTCAAATAATTTAGGCTGTTTTTGCATGTCAGTTTGAAGATTAATAAAGGAACCTAATTAAAGAATTCAGCCTATGGTGTAAGTACAAACTAAAACTCATATTTCAGTTATAAACCTCCAATGTCAGGCACGCACACCTTATTTTTTTTCCAAACCCATGTATCAGATCTGACTGTAAATCACATCATAAAGTACACATAATGAGAGTATAAAATAATAACTGCATTCAGATCTGACCAAAGAAGACATACTTTTGATCATACATTTCACATTCATAATTTCTCACAGGAATCACATAGCAAAGCCCCCACATTAAAGTGCTGCATCTAAAATCTAGGGTAGTGGACTTTATAAGGGATGATGTGCATCAAGTAGTCTTTTAACATGCAGCAGTGGGAAGGTTTCTCAGCTCCAGAGCTTGGGAAATGGCCTGTTTTGCATCTAACCAAGTGTGAAGACTAAAGAACAAATGTCAACTCTGCTTAAAATTCACCTGTTCTCGTTTCATGTAAAAAAAAATCTCAAAAAATTGTCAAAGATGTTTTTTTGCATGAAAGATCCAAGTGCTGGTTGGACAGAAAACCTGGCCCTTTGATGCACCGCCGGAACTGGAGCTGAGAAAGTCTGCACAGTATGCAATAGAGAGAGAGGGGAAGCCAAAACAACAGGACTGGCAAAGGTGCACCATTATCAGAAACGGATCCTAATTTAAATCACAATACAATATTTTTAAAAATATGTACACATCTGCAATCTTCTGAATACAATCTATAGTGATCAGAGAGTGGGGCTTCACGAACCCCAAAAGTGGTGGAGCTACCGTGTGCTGTCAATGATGTGGAGTTTTACTTCATTTCGCAGCATTCAGGGAGAGCAAAGTCTTTTGATTGGTTCATGCAAGTTGGTGATTGACAGCACAAGGTAGCTCCACCCATCATGGGCCTCGTGAAGCCTCATTTTCCAATCGGAAGCATTATTAGGTGTCTGTTAAAATGTAACCACTATCATGGCCAGGGCAAGCACAAGTGGCTAAGTCCACTAAGTCCAACAAAATCTAAATTCCAGTAGGGTACAGCAAACCGGATACAATAAAATTGATCTTGGTCAGTACTTAATACCTAGAGTACTTAGTTTCTTAGTACCCACTTCTGAAAACTGCTTGAAATAACAACCATGCATTGCATTGCATAAATACTCAAAAGTCTGGAGCTAAAGAACAAACACATAATTCACTTCAGACAAAGTGCTGCTGCGTGGGAAGGGAAGGATTATACCGAATAAAAGGAATATACAGCAGACAGTGGAAATCTAAAAACTGCAAAGTGCAACTAAGCAACTGAACTACCCGGAGTTCAAATGTTTAAAAACTATTGTCTGAACAAAGAAAGCACTAAACTTTTATTTGCACCATAGTACTTAGGGTGCAGCATGCTCAGATTTCTACCAATGTGGTTTAGTTACTCATACTGTACGCTTACACTCTCAATACTAAAGCTTGCCCATTTTAACAAATACATATCTAAACTATTTAGATATGTGGAATTAAAAACAACAGGTATTCTTCACCAAAACAATATCAATACACATTATAGGTTACCTAATAAATGCTTCGTAAATATAGGATCCTAAATGTCAGTTCTTGAGTCAGAACTGAGTGAAAATGCTTGAACAGCATTTTTTTTTCAGTACTTACAGCCAGTTCCATGTTTTATAAATACAGTGATCAACAAATTTCTCATAGATCTAGGTTTTTTAGACAGATGTCTTTTTTCTTTTTTGCACTGATGTATCTAACATCTCAATGCCCACACAGAGTAAATAAAGTATGAAGGGGAAGTGAGCAGAGTCACACAGCAGAGCAGGTGCTCGGTGCGTGTGTGTGGCTGGGCTCTGACGAGCTCCAGCATCTCAGTGCGATGTGGAGCGAGGTTCCTCTCTGAGGCTCAGCGAGGGTGGTTTCCGGGGGCATTTGGGGATGGGGGGATTGGGGGGGGGGGCTCCTGGTGTCTTCTCTCTGATGGACTCAGGGAAGGGGGTGCGGTCACAGCTCCGGAGAGGAGGATCCACGACCCAGGCGTCCGCCGTCGCCCTTCCTCCCACACCCCCCACTCCCTCTCTCTCTCTCTCTCTGTCTCGGGTTCGAGCAGCCGTCTCACACCACCGTACTGACGGACGGGTCCGACAGATTCAGCTGGCCCGTGATGTCGGTCGGTGGGTACTGCTGCAGAGACACCGGGGGCACAGACAGGACAAACACAGACATTACTCCTGCGTTGTGCTTCTTTTTCGGCTTTTCTGTAACCACAGAGCAAAAAAAAAAAAAAAAACAGCAACAAAACTCTCTTTAAGCCCCCGCCCATCCCCTGAAAACGCTGCGAGCTTGCATCTGATTCGGAATGGTTCGTTCAGATAGTCAAAAGACACCTTAATGCTTTTTTTCATTTTTGTCTTTTTCTGAATGGAACTCTGCAGAGGGGCAGCGCCTCGGTTCCAGTCAGAGTAAGGTCACATGATCGGAACCGTGCAGTGTCGTTTGAACTTCCTGAGGAAGGCCTATTGTATTTAACTACCGACTGGCTCTGCAGCACACGGAATGGAAACATGTCTGGGAACAGCCGGCCCCACCCAAAGCTTTGGCCACTTTTGAGAGACTTGGTGCTGGAGAGATTTTAGGGTTCTTGCCTCAGTTAAGAGGATCTGGGGATAAGGCTTTCATTTGCATAGTTTCCTAATACTTTATTGTATTGTTTAGCACTTGTACTGTTTTTTTTTAATAAGTAAATGTTATTAGCCCCAGCACCTGCAATGGATCAATGTGTTAGGCAGCATGCATTTCCACCCCACATTGGAGTTAGAACATATGCTGAATTCATCTAAGTTCAGCAGACATCTTTCCATTCTGCGGGCTGTTTATTGCACGTGAATTAGCACTATTCCTGAACCCATGCAGGTCTGACACTACCATGTTAACTGCCATGATGGAATCAGAGTGATGCTGTATTATGACATCACAGATACAGACCAATCACTATCTTGGCAATTCCATGATGGTGGTTACCACATTTTTTGATGGTAATGTTCTGCCACTGGCGGTCTGCAGTGAGACAGCTTTCTGCTCAAAGCCACAGAATAGTTTAGCATAGTCCATTATAAATCTGGCAATGAATAACCCACATTGTAAGACTAATCAATTTTAACAATTTTTAAAAGTGTATATATTTCATGATAATACAACATCGTGCCAACTCATGCATTTTGACACCCAAAACAGTTACATCAGAACTGTTTCAATCATGAAAACAATAAATCCTTGTTTCTACAATGGTTTTGTTTTCCAAACATCACATACACATCTGGCACTTCCCAGACAGATCAATTCAACTCAAAAATTCTGACGTGGGTAATGGTGAGACAGGATAAAATATAATCATTTTTGGTTATTGCTCCTTTTGACAAAGAAATATATGATAGCATCTGGTAAAATATAAAATCCACTACATAGCAAAATTTTTGACTGATACAAGAACTGTATATTTTGTAACTGCACAATTTACAGGTTAGAGTTTACATACAGTATATATTTGTATTATGTACACTGTATATATACATACATACACACACTAGATATTTGTTCTAATATGTGCATAATAAAAAATGAATTCCTTAATATTTGGATTTTATATTTTAACATATATTTCTTTGACATAAGGTGCTGCCAGAGACATCTGATTGGTCAGCAGATGGTAAATAAGGCAGGTCAAAAGTCTGCCACTTCTACAAGGATTTTGGAGTCATGATGGAAACACATAACTGAAATCATAAAAGCAATATAACCCATAGGAAATGAGACCTTTTTGTTCAGTTAAGCAAAAATAAATAAATAAATAAATAAGAAACTAAAAATGTTGAAGACTTATCAAACCTCCCTCTTAGACTCCTGAAAAACAAAGCAAAGATGGACCACAACACAAAAAAAACTCAAACCATCAAAAGCTGAGTAAGCGCAGCTCAGCAGTGGTTTCCAGTCTTGCAGTGTGAAATCAGATTTAATTTCAGTCTAGGTTATGCTCCAAAAGCATACAACTTGGAGCAATTATGCCTAATAATCGGATTAAGTCAAAAAACTGCTTAGAATTTTTTGGTCCTGGATTTAGGTCACTTCACCTAGAATATCCACTTGTCTGGGTTCCTGTCTTACATTAGCTTTCATTTATTTTGTGTGTGCTAAATGAATAAATGTAAATGTAAATGTTTGTGTGTGTGTGTGTGTGTGTGTGTGTGTATGTGTGTGTGTGTGTGTGCGTGCATGTCTGTTGGTGTGTGTGTATGGGGGGTGTCATAGTTTTATTTTGACTCTATTACAGCCAGTCAACCAAGTTTTAAAGCCAAGCATACTCTATATTTACCTCTAAAAGCATCTGAGATGCAGCTATCGGGTACTGAGCCACAAGACCAAATCAACACAGAGGTGAGTTTGCACAGACTGTGATAAGCCCAAGCATGTTTGGACTTGGTCTTTTATGGTGACTGTTTCTCAGTCCAGATGGTGCATCAGCAGAGTGCTTTTAACACCCTGTGAGACCTCATCGTCAACTGAGGTTTTTCTTTGTATGCATTCCGAATCATAGCCCACAGCGCCCCCTGCTGAGAGACAGGTGAAACAGCAAGAAAGAGTTCTACAGTTCTACTCTACAGCGGAGGAAGGAAGAGGCAGTGTGGCATGTAGTGGGGACACCAACACGCAAAAAAATCCATTGATATCCATTTATAAAGGAAAGGAAAACAAACACTGAAATAAAAAATAAAAAAGATGGTCACAGTTGAGGATGGTTGCATCCCTGTTAAAAGAACCTTCTTCCAGCTGACGGTCTCTCTCACAAGATTGCAACACACTGTCTGACTCCCACTCCCAAACCCACAGCTATAATTTCTTCTCATCTGTCATACACCCATTCAGCCTCAAACTCACTCAATGGAGACTTTGAGGCTGAGGGTCCAGATGACCTTTCCAATAATGGAGAAGCACATGAAGACAAAGGTCTCAGTCTACTCCTCCACACTCCACACTCCCCCTCTAACCCCACCAGAGATCATTAGTCACCAGCAAGATACAGCACTCTGTGTTCCTTCCTGTCCCTGTTAAAGGGTTCCTTTTGCCACTAAGAGAGTTTCACTTATGGCCGCTGCCTGAATATTCATGAGCACTCAGGCCTGAAATGCACTGTGATTCTGACCGACTGGGCTTTGCAATGATGTCACAAACGTCAAATCAGAACCAGGCGAGTAATGGTCCTGCTGCTCATGAATACTCATTAGTGGCTGTCATGACCAGAATATTCAATATATGCCTTCCCACATCTCAGCGCATGTGGAAAGAAGGCCTATTTAGCTGGTCCAAGACAGGTGGCTGGCTGTATTCCACTATTTATATAACATACTGCATATTCCACTTATATAATTTTCTTTATTTTTTATAACATTCCACTAATACAATAAGAGGAAGGAACCTGAGACAGGAGAGTGAGGCTTCATGAACCCCAAAACGGTCTCGTACATTATCAGCGAGTCACTGATCTGAGCTGACCACGCGGTTTTGCTTTTGAGAGCAAAGTCTTCTGATTGGTTCAAATGAATCTGTGCTTGGCGGCTCATGGTGGCTCAAGCCATTTTGGGGTTTGAGTGACCTCAGTCTCCCATCACCAGATAATGCCGTCCAGAGGTTGGTGGGTTGGCGAAATGTTCTTCGCCTGTAGGGAGGAGCCAAACTGTAGCCCACAAATCTGAGGCTGCTTGGTAAAACAGAAAATGATATCACATCCCTATTGCACTGCAGCCTAAATCACAAAGGCGTGGAACCAATCAGAGCGGACCTCCTTAAGGGAGTCTGTCCATCAAACTCTGACCGGACCACCATTACACTGGTAGTCTGATGTTGAGGCCTAAGAACACAATGTTGGCTTCCTCAACTCATTAACCAGAGATGCAAAGATATAAAACTTCATTGCTCATCAATGCAGTCAGGAACCTACAAAAGAAGAACCCTTAGATAACAGCATGCAAACAATGACAAGAACAGCAGGAAAAACAGCATAGAAATAAACCCCATTTAGAATAAAATATGGTTACAACACTACTCAACAAACACCTACATACTATACAGGTAGGCAGCAAAAGGAGCCAATTACATCATTCCAGCAGAGCCAACCTGAAACAGAAAGTTTGCTATAAAGAATAGCAAAGTTAGTTTTCCGCACACTCCTTGGTTGATATCGGCTGTTACAGTTACTTCAGAACTCCATAAGTCTGACACATGCCTTGGTACCAGCCTTAAATGCTGAGGGGGAAGGACAACAAGGAAAGGACGTGGGACGTGGAAAATCAAGTGATTGAAAAGGACCAAGCATTTAAAGGGACAGGAAACAAACATTCACAACCAAAAAATAAAAACTAAAAAAGGAACAACCAAACAAAACAAAACAAAAAAAAAACTCAAACCACATCCATGTTAGCAACGCGTGGACAAAGAGCAGTACAAGCACTGCTGCCCCCGCCCCCTTCTCTCAGACCACACCCACTCCCATTACCTCTGAATTCTAAACCACACCCACTGTTCAACATAACCACACCCACTGCCCTATCCACAGACTGAGCAGTTCCCCCTGTCCGGCCCTGTCCTCTGACCTCACTGCTGCCTGCTTCCCTGAAGGGGCCTTTCCCCCACAGATGTGTGGATGGGCGTGTCGATGGCTGACTGACAGACATGTGGCCATGGCTGTAACTCCATGTGTGAGGGTGGAAAACTCTGGAATGGGGCGGTCTCTCGAGTAAAGATGGGAATGACAGGATAGAGACAGGAAAAAAAGAAAAGAGAGAGCAAGAGAAAGAGATGACAGACCAAAACAGTAAAAGACAGAGTGTGAAGGGAGAGGAGAAACAGAGAGAGAGAAAGAGAAGAACAGGGAGGGTGTTGTTTCTTCTTCTTCTTACCGTGTCTTTGGAGGACCTACGTCTCTTGATGCTGGAGGCCAGGGAGGTACTGATGGACCTAAAAGAGGTTTTCTTTTTGGGGTCGGGCTCTGCTCTACCACTTTTCCTATCCTAAAATAAACGTATATGTAGAAGAATTATTGATGTTCACTGGAGCAGCGTGTTTGGTTTCAGCCCTCAAACCCAACCACCCTCCTCCCCCACCCTAGAACTTCCATCCCCTCTCTACTTCACCCTGTCTGGTCTGGTGTCACTGTCTCTTCCTCTCTCATCTCCAGATAAAGGGTTTTCCCAGCAATATGACTCAGCAACAAGCCTCTGCCTCCCTCTAGCTGCCAGTCCCTGGGGGACCAGATGGCTGAGCTGGAGAGGTTCGGACTGGTACCGCCTGACTGGTCTCCACAATGTTCCTCAGATCTAGGGCTTTCTGTCTATTTGTTTGTTTAATAAACTATCAGCTGGGATCCATACGCTCTATCCCCCCCCCTCGCTCTCTATCTGTCTATCTATCAGGTTGAGGCTGGAGAACCTCACCCAAATAATTCACACGCACCTTACTTCCTTTGCCCTGAATGCTGACAAAATGGTCCTCTACAGGAAAGTGTATAGGTATACATACCTTTACCCCCCATGTATCCCTGAACCACTCAATCCCTACCCACCACTCAAAGTTCAGGGGTGTCCATCATCCTATGCTTGGACATCTCTGCCCAGAAGACGACCCCGCATAACCTGACATGACAGCTGTCATGTGACTCAACAGCTTCGGTTCAACAGTAAGCTCTTTCCTCTTTCAACATGCCTTTTTTAAACTCTTCCTGCAACTAGTGTCCCCTTTGTGGAGTGGCCTGCCCTTGCACTGGCTCCAGAATTGGTTATCAATTAATCAAAAAAAAAAAGAATCTTCTGAACCTGACACCTTGCCCCTTTCAATGAACGTCATTGGATGAAAAACCATCCCATTGAATGCCCACCATCCCCAACCCTTCCATCTGATTGGCCGCTCTGAGGCCTCTACGGGGTGTCAAAGGAAAGCATAGCAGTGGGTGTGTTTGTATACAAAGCTCATATTATGGTATCCTTACATCCTGAGTCTCTACAGAGGAAGAGGGCTGCGTAGGGGGAAAAAAAGAAAAAAGAAATAAATAAATGTTCATCCTCCACTTTTAAGGTCATTTCACTTCTAAGTCCAAAAAAAGCAAACAACAACAAAAAAAGAAAAAAAAAACATAACAAAAGAGGAAGCTCACCAAAAAAACCCACCAAAAGCCAAGCAGTTTACCAAAAGTTAACCATATATATTTATAAGGATAGGAAGGTGAACCACTGAAATGCACTGGGTCATGAGTAAAACAACAACTGACCAATAGGTGACTGAATAGGTAAATAAATAAGACCCCTTCTGCATTATACCAGAAGTCAGGTATAATGGAAATTCACCCCACACACTTTAGGATAAGCAGGGAGGGATTAGGGGGTATTTTTGGAGAGGAGTGGGGGCGGGGGATGTGTGGTGTGAATTTTGCCTACGGACATGCAGCACAGCAGGGCCGGGCTGGGCGGGGGCGGGGGTGCGGGTGGGGGGAGGGGGGGGTTTTGGGGGACATAACATGACGGAAAAGCAGGATGAAGTTCATGACAATCCAGGCCAGCACTCCCCCGCAGGACGTCCCCGTTTTGTCAGGCCACGTGACCTTTTCGACCCATTTAGCCAACTTGACCCTTGACCCCCGTCCATAGCACACTCTCGGGTCGGACGCCCTTATTCGGGAGGGGCTTCACGCTGCTGCGCTCCTTCCTCACTCTGCACCCCCCCCACCCCCCCACCCCAGCTCCTGGGTGCTTTTGCCGAGGTGGGAAGACTGTTGAGGAGGTAAAGGAGTTTCCGAAGGGGACGGTTTGGTTGTGAGGCCAGAAAGCAAAGGTATCAGGCAGAGAGACATAATATCAAGCAGAGAGATTTTGGTATAAAATCAAGACAAGGCAAAGTGTTCCACAGTTGGGGGGGTGGGGTCAGTATAGGCAAGCGTATAACAGTGCCGGCCGCTTGGTCTTTACCTTTTTTTCAAATGAAGCAGAGCATCAATTAGATTAGTGCAAATCAACCCAAAGCAGGCCCTCTGATCATTGAATGAATAAGATAACTGGTTGGCCCTCTATCATAAACATCATAACCACACCTAAACAAAAGGCTAGGGAAAGTTTTCAATGACTCTGCTTCTCAAAACAAGCATTTTTTTTTGTTTGTTTGTTTCATTTTCTTTCAGATCGGAAACGTCTTGTTGTTCGTTCTCTGGTGAACTGCAATGCTGACCGCTGGTGAGGTTCTGCGTGTGCACGGTCCCGGCATTGGCACCGCATGCTGGAACAGAACAGCTTCAAACCCACAAAGATGCAGAGCGCCGCTGCCACCACTAGAGGGCAGACCTACGGCATGGGACGCACTAGCGCACCAGCAGAGAATTAGCTATAGCACATCACTTTCCATCTCTCACATTTCGCCCCCCCTCAAACAGTGCACCTCTGAATCAGGTTTGCAGACAGCAGGAAAACAAACGCTGTGGTCAGCATAGCCACTGAGACGACGGCCCTATCCACAGCTAGCACGGCGATCTCCATTGCGGAGTTTCAGATAAGTGCAACCAGGCTTAACAAGCGCGTAATGTTAGCGGCTAACATGTGCTAGAAGCCGGAAAGGCACGAATGATGCTGACAATTTGAGTGCGTGTTATTCAAAAGTGCACCGCTTCTGGAGTTACCTCTGTCAGGAATATGTGCACATGCAGCTATTCTTCATGTGCACATATCTGTACGAGCGTATACACACATACAAACATACAAAACATGCAGGCGGTCAAAACGATGGCAACACTCCCTCCTCCAGAAACACGTTCAGTAACTGCCTTGCCGCCGCCCTCAGAGCTTGAGGGTACTAAACTGAGTGCAAAATTCAATCAATAAATGATTTTCACAAATCAATTTTTCCTCGTTCCCCCCCCCCCCCCCCCGACACAGAAAACTGCAGCATGTGACCTCTAGTCATTCTGCAGAAACAGATCCACATGAAACTCAAAACTAAAACAAAGCCCAAAATCTGAGAAATCTACCTCTCTTTACCTCCTATCTCCTCCTAGACAAGCAGGAACGTCCCGATTGGCCCCACTCAAAACGCCACTCAAGCACTCCCTTTTGTCTGGCCACAAACGGATGGTACAATAACGGCCTCTCAGGGGGACAGTGGTGTTTGTGTGTTTCCTTGCTTGGCTGGAGTCCCATGGTTCTGACCGCCTGTGAGGGTCTATAGATATAAACACACACAGCTGACAGATACAGAGTTCGAGAGGCGGATGACAGACAGCGTCAGAGGGACGCTGGCGGGCGGACACAGACAGGGGGGCGGGGGGTGGGGGGGGAGCGCGATGCTTACCTGCCTCGGGGGCCGCTGCCCCGCTGAGCGGCAGAGGCCTTTGTGAAAAGAGCGGAGCCCAGCTTGAAGCTGGCCGTCTCCGCAGCGAAAATCACAGCCTGGCAATGCCTACCGCAGCGCCGCGCGCCCCGACACTGACCGCCCCCGACCCCCTCAGCCCCCCCCCCCGCCCCCCCCTGACCCTGCGCGCCTGTCACAGATACAGCCACAGCCTCGAGGGGTCTGAGGCCTGGCAGAATTCTCCAGCGCTCTTCAGCGTCTCAGTGAAGGACACCGAATTTGAAGAGAGGGAGGGGTGTCATTATTCGGCTTTTGTAACGGCTTTATATTAAAACTTCTGAGGTAATGCGTCTGTTTTTGGGGCTGATTACTTTGAAAGGGGGGGAGGTTGTTGTTTTGGAAGAGGCTTGCAGAGAGATATGCCACATGATCGCTGTTCAGTCATGTATAAACGGAATGTTTAGCTGTTCATGATTTTGTAAGAAGAGAAACTATGAAATGCGGTCTCACTAATCTGGAATATATTCAGAATTTTTTATGTTTTACATGTCTATTCATATGTGAGATATGAAATTTGCCTTTGAGTATTTTGCAGCTTACAACAGCTTTATACTGTAGAAGTATAACCACGAATTGTGACCACAGAATAGACTATAGACGCGCAAACATGTTTTCATAGCTCCTAACATTCACCATTTTGTTTTTTTTTTTTTATTGAATTTACACATCAGTTATCATATTGACTAGGGGTCATTTGCTGAACACCAAAAATCTATAAAGAGGGCCATCCTACCCTCGCCAGAGTTAAGGGGGTGAGTGACACCTTCCAATATCCCCCCATCTTGTAGTAGAAAAGGAACAGTCCATGCTGAATTACATCATTGACCCCGGATCCTGCCCACAGTGAAGGGTACATCAAAACTGGGCTAAGTATTAACAGACTGCCCTCTGTAAAGAGAAACTACCCACTATGGTGTAGTACTATTTTTAAAATCATAAATCTGTGTCATGATAATAACAATTATCATTGTTATTAGCATGTTTAATGCAATTACTTTTATATTATCATTTTCAACATTATTACTGTTGGGATCAACAGTGTTATACTAATTCATGTTTAAGATTTATTATGTTATTCTAATTATATTTATGTGACATGAACTATACGCAATTACAACCCCCCTCACGTAGTCCTTAGTATTTTATTGTTAGCATGGAGTGGCTAAGGCGCTGAAGCGTATTCGGCTGAATTTACTACATCACCCTGCAGCAGAGTTTTGGCACAAAGCGATTCTAACGGACTGCCTTCGCCTGAATCTGACGTGCTCTTTTGCCTTCCTCTTCCTCACTCCCTCTGCTTTATTGTGCCTGTTTTAGCAAAACCCCGCGATCCTTAGCGCTAGCGGCACAAAAGAAGCGCACAGTTGGTGCATGCCATGAACTGGAATGTAGGTTAGGCGTCTGGTGGTCTTATTTCTCCAGTTTGCTATGTTTTTGTTTTGTGTTTGTTTTGATTTTAGGGTAACTCCAGTTCTGACATAGCGGATGACATGGCAACGGGATGGTTAGCTTGTTTACGTACTAATGTTGGAGTCCCGGAAGAGCCCGCAACTTGACTCCCTGTGGCTTCCTTACTGTCCTGTAGGGACAGACAACAGACAGGGGCTCGGTTGACCTTTAGGTCTGAAGCCCCTGGAAGCCCCTGGAAGCCCCTAAGTAGCCGCAGAAGCTCCTGGGTTACCAGGGAGACGGCTGCAGCTCTTCACCTCATGCCACCCTGTGACACCACAGCAGAACCAGGCTACAGGGCTGTGATGCACTCAGATTCCAGCCTGACCCCTTGTGGTGACAAATGTCAGAACAGAGGGGTGAGGACCCAACAAGGATGCCTTCTGACCTCTGACCCCAAGCAGCCCAAGGCCACAGGCACACAAGAGGAGACCCAATGTCATCATGACTGCTCACCCCCAGCCCAGAGAGGAAGGGCCCTGCTTGGCTTCTCATCGGCCCATCTCTGCCCCTCCCCTCTGGATGCTGGAGTAAAGAGAGTAAAGGGAGAAGAGAGCGCAGGAGGTCATACCTGCAGGTTCTTCCTCCAGACGTTGACGGCCGCAAAGGCCAGCTGCATCTGCTTCCTGCGGGCGTCTTTGTGGCGTTTGTAGGCGATCTCGATGAAGATGAGGAAGATGCCTGCCGCAATGCCTCCAGCAACCAGCATGAACACACCTGCGAGGAAAAGGGACCGTCAGAACCCCCCGACCCTGTCCTCCGCCAACCACACTGGCCAAAGCTGCAGTTGATTCTTCCCAAAGCCAGCGGGCGAGCGTCACCCATGCTGTAGGAGCGATGGAATTTATTTATATCTTCTCCTCTTCACGTCCTGCTGCTGTGGAAAATGGTGGTCAAAATGTACATCACATCTAAAACATCTAAGACAATTTCCACCTCAGCAAGGTGGACCGAGTTGGACAAAAAAATCTACAGTACCTTACCACTGCAGTTTTTGTCCAATCGATCAACTTTCCTGCGGACCCTGAGAGTGGACCATACCTGCCATGTTCTCAAAGGTGAGTGTGGCTGGGGCATTGCTCCTGGAGTCACACTCCTGGTATCTCACCCAGGTTTTGTCCAGGTCCTCCATGAAGCCATTTTCATGGGAACTGCAAGGAAGGTGGGGGGGGGGAGGGGGGTTGGGGGAGGGGGAGAGGTCATAAGTTAACACCTGCATGTCCCGGTAGGTCCAATCCCAGAATGCAACAGAGAGGGAAACAGCAAGATGGCAGCGCATAGAACACGAGGCAGAGAAGGAACACAAGAAGCCACGAGGCGCAATGAGGGGGGGGGGGCAGCGTGGGGGGGCGGACGACGTCGCCTTGCCGCTTCGGCTGGGACAGACCTGAGGATTGCCAGGGACACGTTCTGTTTCCAGGGGCTGTCCTTGCGCATGCCAATGCCAAAGCCCGAGCGGAAAAACAGCTCTCCCGTGGTCACCAGGTCGCACTTCTGCGAGGCCTCAAACTCCAGCACCGCAGAGTCCCAGATGAAAGCATGCAGCTTGCTGTTGGGGGGGGGGGGAGTGGAGAGGGGTGGGGGGAGGGGTTACGGTGTACAAGTACAAGTGAGTTTCCAAAAAAAAAAAAGAGACACGCCGTGATCGTAGCATTAGCACTAAAAAATGAAATCCAATGCCGGACAGAGGCTTCCCCCATTGGATTCCCACAAGACAAAGAGTTCAGTTTTTTTAAAATTGCACACACCTGCAAGCAAGGTTTCTCACCTCAACCTTTAGGCCTTACCCCTGTTGAGCATCCATGTGGCTGGCCTATAATAACCTCTGTCTCTCTCTCTCTCTCTCTCTCTCTCTCTCACAGGGTCGTGGGCCTGCCCCGAGGGAGCCGCTGACCTGACCCGCCCGTCCCTGCGGCAACGGGCCCACGACCCCCCCGCCGAC